>NC_068356.1:103327902-103410402 GCF_020536995.1 Dreissena polymorpha | reverse complement strand
TTTTACTTTTTACATTTTATTTTATATAATAAAAATAAATTATTCTGAAAGGAACTGTTAAATAGTACTCAACAATATAGGTCTTGTGTGTTTATTATCCATTAGCTCGTATAAGATTTACAATTATTAAAATGCATTTAAATAAAAACAATATTGAAACGTCAATTATTTTAAAAGACTTAATTTGTCATAAGACTTTAAGTCTGATCAGCACAGTTATAGCTCCCATACGAGGTTTGCATAGGAACCTAAATGTTTAAAATGTTAATTGTCCCTGCAATAAATAAAAGTTTGTACTTTATTACTCATTTCAACTAATTAGTAAACAACATAATTGTCATGTGTGCATACATTTTCTTAAAGCTGATATGTAACTCAAATTTGCTTGATGCATGAACAACTTACAACTTTAATGGGCACATTCTTTTTCGTTATCTCGGTCATTATTCATGCCGTTAAAAACTCAATACAACAATAGCATTTGATAGTAAAACGCTTAGTCCATTTTCACAACAGAAAATAACGACCTGACCAAAACGTGATCGTGTGCACGCTCACTCAATATTCTATCAAAGCGTTCAAGCTTCTGAAGTCCTTAAATGTCATGACAAGTATGACAAATGAACGGAGGCATGCTCAAACGAAAATTTAACATGCTGTTTAGCACACTATAAGCCGATTACTAACATTAAGTTTCAACTCTTTAGAATCATTAGCTGTTTCAGTGTGCATTTGTAAATCATGATTGTACAGGGTATTATAATTGTTTTCTCTAATAAACGTACTCCAAAATTCTCGATCAGCTCGTTGAAATTAGACACGTGTTTAAGTACGATTGATACTAAAGATTAATTTGAATAAGATATAATATTACTATTGTAAATTATGTTTATGTTTATGCAAAATGACGCGTATATGATGAAATGGTATTTTTTTAATGGATTTTTTTATAGTTAATGTTTATTTGTTTAAACGATGACACTAAGTATATATTTTGACCATTCCAAAGAGCAAACATGTACTGGTTGCTAAAATTCGACTGTAAAAGGATTGCATGTATGCACAGCCACGCCGCACAAATATATCTACCTTACTGCCTAGCATTAAAACGACCACAATAATCTTTTTGTTTAATAAATCAACACCTTTGACATTGTCTTATTTTTGTCCTAAGTGAATCAAAGCAGTCTATATTTGAACTATGAATTGAAACTACATGTTTAAGTTAATGACTTTAATGACCCTATGTTTAAATATGTATGACAATTCGTTTACTGTTTGGTATGGTAGTAGATAAAGAATACTAGTTAAACATGTGTTTAAGAGATGATGTCTTGTTATTATTGCGATAAACCTAAAAGCTTGTGTTTAAAAAAAAAACTTGTAAGATTTTTAGTTTTGATATAAGTATTAAACACATCATCGAATTTTCAGATCTCGCTACCTTATCTGTGGAAGCTTCTACGAATCTTACATAATTATTCGAAAAGAAAATTAGCAATATTAAACATGGCATAGCATTTTCCGATCTCGCGACAATTGATGGAAGCTACAATAAACTTTTCATATTTTTGTATCAATTACTATTTACGGGTTAGTGTGATATATTGTGTTCATATTTAAAGAGCGTTTTGAATTATTAATAAGAGCTATTGTCAACATTACAAAAGAAGTCACTATCATTGCCTTGTCCGCGTTGTTTACGATATCGGATACACGAGCAATTTACCACTGATCATGCAACACAGATCAGACAAGACAAGTGGGTTCTCTTAAAGGGGCCTTTTCACAGATTTTGGCATTTTTTTTAACTTATTCATTAAATGCTTTATATTGATAAATGTAAACATTGGATCGTAAAAGCTCCAGTAAAAAATCAAGAAAAAAATTAAAAAAGGAAAAGAACATTGCCCGGAGCAGGTTTCGAACCAATGACCCCTGGAGTCCTGCCAGAGTCCTGAAGTAAAAACGCTTTAGCCTACTGAGCTATTCCGCCGAGTACACATTCTTGACGTATTTTATACCTTATATAAGCAATCTTCGTAGTTTCACAAAATTTAACGACAAAAACAGAACTCTCCAAATTATTCAATCGTTTCGCGTTGCAACGCTTTATAATTTTTAGGTTTTAAAATCGTCAAAAGATGCATATAATGGCTATATTAGAGCATGGTCAATGTTCAGTATTACTGTTTCCTCACAAATATCATAACTCAAACGAAAACTTACGAATCTGAAACAACTTTTTTCAATTTTGTCAATTTACCAAAGCGTGAAAAGATCCCTTTAAATACTATTTTAAACAATATCTCGCTATGTTTCCGTCTCACATTGGCTTTCCCCCGAATGCCTAGAATCAAATTGCCCATGGTATACGCGATTTAATTTTTTATATATATATAGGTATAAGAGCTACATGCGAGTGACCTTTGGTAGAATTATATAATGTGGAAAACATACATAGTCCTGTACTTGTGTTAAACACAAACACACACGCACATTCACGTATATATACATATACCAAGAAGAAATGCTGCAACAGGTGGCTATGCTTTTTATTTTACCGAATATATATGCTGTACTTTTGACAATTAAAAAGTCGAACGCACAGATTGTTTATGAACATTAAGCGCTAATCAACTTTGTTTAAAACAATTAATGAGCGCATATCATTCATAAGCTTGAACGGATGTTTTGGAAAAATATAATATCTACTTGTTTTCGATCACGGTCGGAGTTTATAAAAATGTGTAGGAGTTTATAAAAATGTATTGCCCAATGTTTTATGTTACGAAGGAATGGTCACATGAGATGTAATACAATTTCTAAAATTTCTTAGAGCACTGGGAAGGGATGTCTTAATTTTCCAATCTTTCTTTCTATCAAACAGCAGGGAAAAACTGTCTTATTATTGCAGTTTTCTTCACCGTGTGAATAACTCACTTGATATCTACATATTGTACACTCGACCTATCAATATTATTAACAGGATAAAATAGTGGAAATATACATAATTTCACCGCGACGCACTTGTTGCCATTTGCAAACAAGTGATATATTTCTAGATAGTTCACTTGTGATGCGTGTTTTAGAGCCAGTGTAGCAATTTTCTAATTCCAGAGAAATTCCAAATTAGTCTAATTTAGCCAAAAACATCGGAATAACATGATTCAATGCTTGTCTTTTCAGGTAATGTCTTTCAATACTTATGTTAACAGGGCCATAAAGGTCGATACTTTCCTAGACATATTTTAATCAAGCTACTTTTATCATGCTGAAAGACCTTTTAAAAACCATTAGATCGGTATACCATGCAGCAGAATTCATGTATACCCCAGTAATGAGCCTATTATATGGACATTGTTTATCCTTAAGGATGTCACTAACATTTGATGCCAATTATGTGTAATTCACGTTTGATACTGACAGGCGAATGGCCGTTCGTTGATCGTTTCCTGACTTTACTATTCACTTTTTTATTTTATTTTGAAAAGGTACAATTCTGTAATCCTAAATAGACAATGTTTAATTACATGGTTGCTATTATAAATATGATTGTTTCAATGTTTCATATAAACTCGTTCCATATTATAAAACAGACTCGAAATGCATTATGCAATAAAGTCTTTCAAGCATTTTGTCGCTTTAGTATTTGTAAAAGCATTGTTCTAGAAAATAGCAACATAAGTTTATATTTCAGAAATGAATCGCGCAAAACTTGATTAAAACAGTAAAAAGAAAAACAATTCAATTTGATAAAATATCTGTTATGCGTGCTATAGTGGTAATATATATTCACATTCTGAGAAAACTGGACATAACGCATGTGCGTAAAGTGTCGTTCCGGATTAGCCTGTGCAGTCCACACAGGCTAATCAGGGACACAACTTTCCGCCTTAACTGGATTTTCGTGTAGAAGAGACTTCCTTCAAACGAAAAATACTAGAAAAGCATAAAGTGTCGTTCCTTATTAGCCTGTGCGGACTGCACAGGCTAATCTGGGACGACACTTTACGCATATGCATTATTCCAAGTTTTCTCAGAATGCGACTCATTTGATGATGTACAAAGCAAGTTTTAGCATTGGGATTATTAAAAACGTTGTCCTTGCGGCACACCGCCCACTTTGTGTATACTTACAAGTATAACATGAAAAATGCACACAAACAAAGATGAGATATAAGTTTCGTAAAATAATAATCGTTCGTATTTTATTCGTCGAACGCTTTGTTTGTTTAACCTAAAATATTATTTCGTACAGACTTTGTGTTATTTCTTAAGTTATATACAGCGTAATAATACGCTTCATCGTATTTAAAAAAAAATATGTATAAAATGTATAGTATTGTAATTGTAGGAAAACAATTTAATTCCAACTTAATCAAAAGCAAGATGGATCAGACCCCGTGCATTAATGGATTTTAAGAGGCTGGTTTGCGATGACATTGCATACATTTGTGATGAAGTCCAACGTGGCATGTTGGTTTTCTGCGATAACATTTGGTGTTTAATGGGAATTTCAAAGCAGCCTCTGTCGAGGAAATTATGAATCTTTTACATTTTAAATGAGCTTAATGATAGTAATGGACTTCCATATGAGATGTGTATGAAATACATTAAAATACTATTGTTTATACAATAAGATATTAGATTTTAAAAAAATGAGAGAATAACTACAACCCCAACCATGATGTGTCAGTATAAACCCATTTATGCCTAGTGGACTCTCCCATCCTTCTAAATTGAATCAATTTATTTCCAAAATTAGGGATGTCTAGTATACTTATTTCTATATTTAGAATATTTTTTTACAGAAATTACTTTAAGTAAACAGCGCATACACTGATGAGACGCCGCATCATGTGCTGTTTGCCAAGGCCTTTTTTCTAGACGCTAGGCATAAATGGGTTAAAATAGGCATGCACTTTTAAAGGTATCGCCCCTCATTTTCGGACTCTTTCGAAGCTAACGTTTGATTTTAGATCTTTTTTTCTGAATTACAAGAACTGAAGAATAACCTATCACAATCATTTCACTTCACTATTTGTCATACTGGCAACATGTAAGTATATATACAATTATAATAATAATAATAATAATAATAATATTATTATTATTATTATTATTATTTTTTTTTTATTATTATTATTATATTATTATTATTATTATTATTATAATCATAATAAAAAACCTATTATTATTATTATTATTATTATTATTATTATTATTATTATTATTATGACAACGATATTACTAACGCAATTTGAAAGAAAAATATGTATACAGTTAGCGCATAAAAATATAAAAATATATAATGTTAAAGTTATCAGTAATTATTTTTTGTATAACCTATTTGCTTACGAATTTCTTAAAGAGAATTTATAAAATGTAAAATACCTTTTTTCAGGTTGCATGTAACACTCGTTAAGCGGTAAAACCCCGTAAAGAATAAACACCAATAAGAGCCGCCATAGGAGCGTTTTGTTCTTCCAGTTCATCTTTGGTCTTCTGCTACACTGACTGACGTCTGCTGCCACTACAAGGAGTATTCTCCGATAGCGCTCCTACCAACTTCCGGAGGGGAAATGATTTATCCGCAGAGGGCCTGATGCTGCATCGTACGCTCGAAAATTGGAATCACTATTTCATAGATTTTAGGGTTACCGAACAATTCTTTGATAGGTCGCCTTCACAGTTGAAATGTTCCAAAACAACACAGATCTAGTGTTCAAAGTCATGAAACGGTTTATGATATCGGAAAAAAACGAATTTACGTCAGAAAACTGTATTGTGCGTGTTTGCCATAAGTTTGATAGTTAGCACTGACCTCTATTTCCCTTTTTCACAAATGTATAATGTAAACGCGAGCTTATTAAAATCTGGGTTCCACAGACCAATGTCATGTGGAGCATTTCAATAATTAATAGGTAAAATAACATGTTTAACGGAAACCCTTATCAAGTAATTAGTTGATCGACATTATTTTCAATAAATTATAAGCGTTCATTAGGAAGGCTAGTTTAATAAAGTACCTGTACCATTGTCATGCTTGGTAACTAAATAAGCAAAGCGTTGGGCACAATTGTTATTCGAATGCGGAAACTTTGATGCGCGAGAGGTATCGGACCGGACTGCAGGAATGCTGTGGGACTCAATAAGTATGGTCGGTATGGTATAACATTGTCCAATGTCCAAATACAAAAAGATTACCTAATAACGTCAGATACGCATTCCTTTATGGGTATACAATAAATGACACTTGTATTACGAAGTTTTATTTTCTATATGCTCGAACTGACATAACAGACAACGAACAATTGAACAACCATTTTGCTTGATTCGAACCAAAAAAGCAATTTATAGAGAATACTAGGTTAGCGTTGAATACAGAGAAGTTAATGTTGCTTAGAACGCCGGGAGCGCGAGCCTTGGCGAGCGCTTTCGGTGTTCGAGTCGAGCAACATAATCAACGCTAATCCTAGTATTCTATTTATCCCATTAGATTTTTTTTCAACGTGAAATTTAACATAAATAGATCTAATAACATTAACACTAATTTTAATTCATTCTTTAAAGCGCCTAAAATCTAACAAATGTAACCATGCGTAGTGATTTATTTGTTCTGGTACGCAAAATAGTCTTTAAAAATTTCACACAAAAACTGTAAAACGAGAAAAAATATCACCATATGCCTCGATTCAATTTTACGCAGCATGCAAATTGTAACACATTACGACCGCCAAAAGAAGATTTTACTTAAATATAATTCATTTTATTTTCAAAGAAAATGATCAAAATCCAATATGGCGGCGATTGCAACTGGCAAAATGATGTCGATTTTAACATACATGAACATGTAGATTTACACACAGAGTCGTTCTAAACATAAATTATCAAAAAACCTATACTCGCCTATTTTTTCATGGACGCTGCAAATTTTGATGCCGTCTAGATCAAGCCTTCACATCCTGTCGTTTGTGACCCAACACAAGATTATCCGTCATAATTCTATTAAACTTTGCAACACTTTTTGCAAACGGATTATTCTTACTGAATAGACTTTCTTTGATACAATAACAAAGACAAAGTTTATTCATCAAAGAAAATACCCCTACGTTACCTTAAATCCAAAAGCAAAACAATTCGAATAGACTACTGAACCAAAATACACACCCATCAATATCTTTTACACACACAATTTCACATCCAAATAGGCACGCACATTCTGAACAACAATAACACGAATACTGTAAGCTAGATCTACATGTAGATCAAAATCCTTCGTCTCACCGGTGCCAACCGAGGTAAGTAGTCCATAGAATATGCACTTTTTCATAATTACATCCAGGATAAATTAACACGAAAAAAATGCGCGTCTTCAA
Organism: Dreissena polymorpha; assembly: GCF_020536995.1. NCBI lineage: Eukaryota > Metazoa > Mollusca > Bivalvia > Myida > Dreissenidae > Dreissena > Dreissena polymorpha. The sequence goes on along the minus strand of NC_068356.1, from coordinate 103,403,020 downwards.
TGTTTTATTCCCAGACATCGCATACTAGTTTCGTGTACACCAAAATATGACATCACATATTTTTGGAAAATGACGCAATAAGTATGTCATTTTATGACGCCATCAATCAGCTGATTCATTATACGGATGGCGAAACATTATGTCCCTTAACTAGATCTAAAGATTGAAGGTCGCATAATTTTAAAGCTAAGGTTTTCTCGACTCTAGAGATTTGTTATGAACAATCATTCAGTGGTAGAATAAAATGTAGTACGTGCACGCGACAGGTATATTCAACAAGGTGTGACACAGGCTAGTTTATTCCATGAGGTGTTATACCGTCAATGTCGGTATAAAAATGGGATAAATACCAAACATATTTTATTTTAATAGCCCATTTATTCCTAGCGGACTCTCCCATCCATCTAAAGTGGATCATTTTATTTCCAAAATTATGGGTGTCTAGTATATTTATTTCTATATTTAGAATATTTCTTACAGAAATTCCTTTAAGCAAACAGTGCAGACCCTGATGAGATGCCGCATCATTCGGCGTCTCATCTGGGTCTACGCTGTTTGCCAATGCCTTTTTTCTAGACGCTAGGCATAAATGGGGTAAACATGTACTCATTCTTTGTAAGGTAATTATTTGTTATGATTAAACTCAAAGGTTACAACCGAAATGACAAGAAAGAAGGATGAATGAATTTTAAGTTTGTTGAAATTTAAAAACATAAGTATCACTGTTATTGTTGGCTTATTAAATAATGGAACACACATTATTCTGAACGTAAACATAACTTGTGTAGTTAAAATAATTGATAAGCGTCCCGAGAAAAGGGGGTTTAATGCATGTGCGTAAAGTGTCGTCCAAGATAAGCCTGTGCAGTCCGCACAGGCTTAGCAGGGAAAACACTTTCTGCTTTTATGTCATTTTCTGTTTAAAGGTAGCTTCTTATTAGCGAAAATCCAGTTTAGGCGGAAAGTGTTGTCCCTGTTAAGGCAATGCGGACTGTACAGGCTAATCTGGGTCGACACTTTACGCACTTGCATTAAACCCTCTTTTCACAGAGCGAGGCTCTAACAATTCATCATAGTTTTGGGTATCCTTAGCTTGTTAATATTGACAGTCTGATGTCTGAACTCCTTAGATTCAAAATCAATGTATCAATATTTCCAAACAGACAACAAATTAATAAATGATCACGACTTATAAATATAAGACTTCAATACGCAATAACAGGTACACACACAATTAAATAGAATTTTCAATTGATCATAATTTGCAATAAACATCAAATAGTAATCAGCCATTTCTTACTGGATTTAAGCTCCACAAAACCTGGCTATAGTTTCAATACTGATCGTTTGTTAAGTATTGCAAATGAAAACATATGCATGACGGTTAACTTTGTATAATATCTTCAGGCTCTAGATCAGCCAGAGATAGACCAGATATTGGCATCCACTCAACGAAATACCAAGTAATATGGTACATTGGATTATGCAATACTTGATAAGTTGTGTCTCACTTTCTCGAGCACGTCTATTTATAATTATAAAGTGGTATTTACACTAATAATACAACCGTAATTGCAATTATCACTCTTATTAATAATGATATTGCTACACGCGTCATGTTTTTAATTCTTTCTTGATCGATCTGCACATCTGTAACCGATGAATGAGAAGTACGTCTACTTAAATAAATATAAAGCCTCAACAGTTTAAAGTTCTCCGAAATCAAATTATTGTAGTGCGTTGTATTTATAAGCTAGTATTTTCTTTTTTGATTTGGAAGATTAAATTGACATTTTGAATCGGTGCATGGCTATCTTGAATATCGTCTACAAAATGGTGGCCGCATTTTTGTGTGCAATTTTTATAACCATAAAACATGTAAATTCGAATGAAAATTTGCAAATGTTTGAGAAAATATGTGTTTCCGGAAAATCCGCCATTTTTTTGAAACCACCGCACTACACATGGCAGCTGTCTTTTTAAAATCCGGTTCACTAGTGAAGTGCTAAACAAGCACACATAAACACGCACGCACGCTTGCTCTATCGAGCGTACCCCGTTCATGATGTGGGAGTAACGCTTCCGAATGGACAACTCTGTTGCCTGCTCCTTAGTCATAGTGGCCGTGGCAACAGCTTTTGCGTTTTGCCTGCAAACATAGTCAGACACTTGTTATGACAGGTAGAAGACTAAAAATATATGCATGCTTGGGTGTAAATAGAGAATACTAGGTCGGTACCGAATAAAACGACGTTTATTTTGCGAGGCTTAGAACATCTAAACCACGAGCCGAGAAAAATAAACCTTCGCTGTATTCGGCACCGACCTCGTATTCGATTTATCCCATCAATGTTCATAGTCGTCAATTATTTCTTCAAAAATAGAGAAATAGGAAAATAGAACTACACGGAAAATTCCAAAGTTATTTTAAGCAAACATTGTTTTATTATTTTATTCGTGCCGAGCCTGATATATTACAAAACGATCGGGCACAAACCTGTTTTTCTGCTCATCATACCTCTACGTCCCTGATTTTAAAGAAATAATGAAAAAAATACTAAACAACTCCGGGGGGGGGGGGGGGGGGGGGGGGTAACTTCCTATATACGGGTACATAGGGGTGTGCCGATTTTATGGGGTGTGTTTTTCGACCAAAGTTATAGATATGGGTATGCTTTTGAGCATCTAAGTATAGATATGGGTATTGAAATCAGAAATTTGCTTGTATATAAATGCATATAGATTTGAAAGTATCAGTATCAAATGGGTATGATAAATGTCATTCTTGTATATAAATGCGTATCAAAAAGTAAATTTCAGTAGCGGGAAAGATATAATAGCAAATTCAATAAGTATACTGTATTGATATGAAAGAGATTAAAATTCTAGTATGAAATGTGTCCACTTTATCAAATTCTAGTATTTAAAATGGTCCAGTTTATCAAACTTCTTGTATTGAAATGGGTCCACTTTCTCAATGGTATCGTAAACAAATGGGAATGCTTTTTCAAAAATCTTGTATCAAAATGAGTCTACTTTATCAGAGTTCCGGTATAAAAATGGGTCACATTTCGGAAGTCTCAGCGGGACACCCCTACCCTAAAATTTGGGAAGTAACCCCCCCCCCCCCCCCCCCCGGGAAACAACTGCAACTTTAGTGGGAAAGAATTGGACTTAAGTCGTTTGACGTTTAAACATGACGTCATTAGCACGCGCACTTAATATTTGTAAAAGATGTTTTTTGCTGTTTGTGTTGCATTTTGTGTTTAAATTATATTACATCTTGTAATCAAATTGTTTTTGTTTTTTTAAATCTGATTCGATTTTATTACAATGATTACTTTATAGTTGATTCCGAGTAATATGACCATCCTCCACACATGACTGATATAAGAGTCCGCCGCGCGTGACAGCTATATTTCAGCATTGCCGAAATAAAGGAAAATATATTCCACAGTGGTTTATTTCGACAATGCATGTCTGATGATGGGATAAAAATCAGAAGCTCTCGTCTGCTCGTGAAAAGATCAAACTTTCATTTTAAGCTCATCGAAAAAAAAAGATTCATGATGTCCTTAATTGAAATTATATTACACAAATACGCTTACAAAAATGTGTGTTATAAATAATAAAAACACAACTTCGCAAAATTCAATAAGATGTTTGATTAATAATTAGCACAATAACACAACAAGCATTTTTTAAAATGCGACGATCGAGCTCACGATTTAGGAATGAATCGACAAAAGGGGAATATATTTAAAAAAAGACATGTTTTACCTTTGACGATTTGAAATTAGTTAAGCTTAGGTATGTTTATAGACAATAAAATAATGACGATGAAACGACAAACATAATCATATGTAAGACTTAATCTGTCGAAAAGCCGACGCAGTGACCTTTTTCAATCAGTTGAAATAAAAGAAATATTAACATCTTTGAACATTTATCAACACATTAAATTAGTTTAAGACGTTGGATTCTGTAATTTGGTTCCTTACTTTGAACATCTTCTGCGTAAAACCCATTGTGCTGCAATTTTCACTTGACGCCCATGTATGAACGTGTGATACCATTGCTCCCACGCCACATGTTCACTTCATTAACGTAGAAAGTGAAAGGAACGGAAACTCCGGACAGATATTGGTTCTGAATGATGTCAACTAAATCGACCTGATTAAATAAAACGCATAGTGTAGTAATTGGTTTTCAATAAATATATTGTTTATTTGGTTGTCTTTTAAAATTAAAATTAAATAAAAATAAATATCATTTTCAAATACGAGCTTAACAAAACATAATTAACAAATGTGTGTTGGTAGATGTAGAAGTAGTAGCAGCCACGATAGCGATTCTAATACATGCATAGTGTATATGTATACGCAGCAACTGTATAGAGATGTATTGTGATACGCCTGTTCGTGAAACATATTACAAACGAGGCATCACATGCGCTTTTGCAACGTTTGCAAAAGCCGTTGTACTCGACGAAAACAGTATAACAGTAACCATTACACCTTATATTTTAAATTATGCATCTTTGATATGCACAATTAAAATAATAATTGTGAATGTAAATATATATATATAAATAAATGAAGCGCAAGCCGACAAATATTCCATCACAAAAATTCTGTCAACGAATACTAAAATATTTCCTTACTGTCAGTATAAATTATGGATATTTTACTACGGTAACATAACGTTGTACTCATTTCTTAAATATACTTTGTCTCAAATTGTTAAATTATATTTGTTATAACCAATACGTTGTAATATGTAGACACATGAGAATGTCTTGTTTTATATGTTGTGTATTGATACGATGTACGTTTGTACAAGTCTTAATAAACTGTCTGTTTTGTTATGTTCTTAAATAAACGGATTCTTTTTATCAGTTTTCCATTTGCCTTTGTCGAACGTTTCTCCACATTTGAGTAACGGGATGGTCACTTATAGTTTAACCTATTTAAGATGATTCCATTTGTTAAGCCGTATACGCGCTTTATTAGCTTTGAGAACAGAAGTTTCATGTAGACCTTACCTGATTTAACAAATCAAACTCGACCAAGGGTGTGTCGTCTTCCAACTGAGAGCCATCCTGATTTCGTTTCGGTTTGGATGTTATCATGATCTTTGTTCTATCTACTTCATAAGCTCAAACCAAACACCATGTTAATACACCATTAAGTAGCCAGACACTTTTTGAAATATAAAAAAAAGAATCACAACTTTGATTTTAAGTGACATCTTAACAAAATCTATTATTCGTAGTGTCGAAACGAATCCTTAAGGATATACGAGTGATGGAGATGAAGCTATGAATAACAGGTGTGGGTAACTAGAAACAATACAGTGAAATCTGTTTTTTTTTCAAGGTTTGATTGAGTGTATGTTATACAGTATCAACGGTTGATTCATTTATTTCGTATAAGTATAAACAGTCACCATTCGTTACTTCGTAAAGCTAGTGGAGGTACTTGGTTGAAACATTCAAGATATTTCGGAAGCTTTCCATAAAAAACAGCATGCACCACTTTTTATCACAACAGATAATGTAATGTGTTGTAAGACGGTAAAATTATGGAAAACCTCCAATATGAATATAAATGTTTTTTTCGACCCTAAGTTGCAAAATCACTTTGTCAGGACTGTCAAAATTATAACAAATATATAAAAAAAATCAGCATGTTCAATTACACATGCAATTCAACAAGAGTGTTGACACGAACATGACTAATAATGCTGAACACTGCTTTAAACTTCGCGCATCTTAAGTTTCAACATCAGCGCTTGAAAAATGCAAAGAAGTTCGCTCCATTAACCTTTCCTTACAAACCCACCAACCAATAGACAGTATTTCGTATATAAATAGCACGTTCTGATAAAACAATTAAGTTTCTTACTGGCTGAATTGCAATTTGATTAAAACAACACAGACATTTCTAAGTAGCTTTTGAATCACTGATTAATAATTAAGCAAACCTTTTTAGAAATGCTGCATTGTATAAACGTACAAACTTGAAGTGTCAATTTTACCTAAACCTTTTGTATGATAATATTAGGACTAGGGTACTAACGTATTGTACACTGCATAGAATGGACGATAATTGGGTCAATATAATTGAGTTTATCACACATTATAATAAGTAATGCATTACAGCCAGTAATAGCTTTGTTACTTTGCATAATCTGTTACTAGTATATAATTAATTACTATAAAATCAATTGTATTATTTCAATGATAATTGCTGGCTTATGCTATTGCTAGTTGTAGCGATCCTTACAAAAATAAGATGCTGTGTTCAATAAATGCCTCATATGGAAGCATAGTCAGTATTGATTAATTGGCTCATAGAAAGACTGATTCCAAAAGTTGGTCAATATCACGTTAGAAATGGAACAATAGCGTCGTAGGTTTGTGGAGTGCTCAAAGACAAATTTCATGCAAATCTTTGTAAGAATCATTATTTATCTCGTTATTTAACACCTTTCATGTCCAGCGAACCTCGCACGGACGGACAGTCAATCGCTAGTATATCCCTTCTGGCATTAGAAGATGGCAGGGGCATATTCAGATATCTGTTGTGACCCTAGAAATTGATTTGAATTGTTCATAATCAACACTACTACATGAAATACGTTGGATTACCACCACTTTGGTTCCGTGGTTATTTGTTCAAGACAAAAGTTGTTGCAAAAAGTCTTAAGGCGAAACTGCAAATGATCTTAAAACAAAAATTATAATCTATAATTATTTCATTTGAAGCACTATACATCATTAGCTAATAAGATTAAATATTGGTTTTCAATCACAACTCAATTGTGTTTTTACAGTTATAATTCAGCAGAAAACGTATCCTAAATATCAAAAGTAGGTCACAGACAGCCCAAAAAACACCAGACAAAAAGTGATTGTATGGCCAAATAGTATACAATTAATTAATTCATATTAATTTATATATCGATAATGTGATAAATTTCACAATATGCATGGGTTGCTTACATAATGTCATACAAATGCACGATGACATCCATTACAATTTGTTTTTATTAGGAACGTTTTACTTTAGAAATATTTTCATACATTCAAAACGGTCATGAACTCAAAGGACGAGTTGAGGAATATATCATCCAAGACTACATCTTTTAGAAAGCCATTTTTTCAAATATTTGTATTGATAAACAAGGTTTTGTAACAATCTATACTATACATAGATAGCTTTCACAGCAAAATTTGGCTCACCTGAAACTGATTGTTTCCTAGGGGTGTTAACTAATTTTTCATGAAGATCTAGACAAAAAGGCATTGTGAGTATGAACAAACTATTTGCGTCTATCCGATCTAGTTGAGCATTGTTATCGAGTTCCTACTTTTATTTATTTGAACATTCTGATCAACTGCCATGAAGATCTGGTAAACATTGTAAGTGCTAACATAGATTTTAATGATTTTAGTTATTGATCAATTGCTTGGAAGCACATGACCCACTTTGGAACGTGACCAGTTAATCACTGAGACTAGACCTTGTGACCTAAATGCTGAATATGCTACTTTCAAGCTTGACTTTGAAATCATTTAAAATAATGTTCTTACCAATTTACAAGTGGATCAGAGAGAGAATGTGACCACTAAAGTATTAACATACCTTTTCTTATATTTGACCTATTGCCCTAATTTTTAATAGAATATGAAACCCAAAATGACATAGAGGTGACTAGTTTAATAAGAGCCTGGCAAAGAGGTGACACCCAAATTTAAACATTGCAAAATGATATATTATGTGTTCACAATAAACTTTGGATAAAGTACAACAAAGAGTGATAACAAAAGCTCACCTTGTCACATCATAGCAAGTGAGCAAAATAACCAAAACTATGACATCATATAATTGCTCAGTTACTTCCAATAAAAATAAAATGTTACTTTTGAAACAAATACAATACCTCCCCTTTCTTACTACAGGCTTACTACAAGATAGTCCTGTATCGCTCACCCAAAACTCCTTCTATATTGTCAAAAACTTGTGTATGATTTGACTAAGTTGTAGCCTAGCTTTAGCCTGCACATGACCAACTTGCAAATTCTGCTTTTGATTTGATTAAGATGGACATTGTAAGCAATTTTCATGAAAATCAGGAAGATAATGTGACCTGTAGAAAGGTAAAGGAAGTTTTCTATATTTTGACCTAATGACATAGTTTTTGACAAACTACCAACTTTCAAACTGAAACTTTATTTCATCGAGATAATATTCTGTCCAATTTTCATGAAGATGGAAGAAAATTTGACCTCTGGAGTGTTCACTAACCTTTTCTGTGATTTGGTTTGTTGACCTAGTTAGGACCACATATGACCTACTTTCAAACTTAACCTAGAATTGACCGAGATGAACATTTACCAACATAAGACAAACAAGGGCTGTTTGTAAAACATGCATGCCCCCCATATGGGCTGTCAGTTGTAGTGGTAGCCATTGTGTGAATACATTTTTTGTCACTGTGACCTTGACCTTTGACCTAGTGACCTGAAAATCAATAAAGATCATCTGCTAGTCATGACCAATATAACTATGAAGTTTCATGATCATAGGCCTAACTATTCTCGAGTTATCAACAGGAAACCTTTTTACTGTTATGAGTCACTGTGACCTTGACCTTTGACCTAGTGACCTGAAAATCAATATTAATCATCTGCTAGTCATGATCAATATACCTATGAAGTTTCATGATCATAGGCCTAACTATTCTTGAGTTATCAACAGGAAACCTTTTTACTGTTATGAGTCACTGTTACCTTGATCTTTGACCTAGTGACCTGAAAATCAATAAGGGTTATATGAGTGACTCCGGCTTATGTGCGACAATTGATGTCTTCGGGTTTTAATGCGGCATATAATAAAATATTTATATGAATTGCTATGTAATTTTGCATTTTTAGACAGAAGTAAATGACCAGAAAAGAAAATATATGACATGAATGGTTATTTGCAATTAAAACTTTACATAAAAACCGCCGTGATATCATACGTTGACATAATAAGCATGTCTTCGCCAAAAATGTGTTCGTTATATGTACTTCTTTAAAAAATAAATAAATGTCAGTTTTCAAAATTTGATTGCTGTTCAACATATGCAAATTAGTTGTCTTTACTTGATAAGAAATAGATTTTTGACAGAAGTGAATATTTTTGGGAAAAAAAATAAATGTACGGATGTCTTCAAAAGTGCAACCAGTTACGAGTCATTGTTTTAAAGTGCATTAAAATATATGAGATTGTAAAAATATGTTGCTTAAATGTCTTAATTAAAAACATTTTATTATATACTTAAGCTAAAACTATTCTTTACCAGTTTAGTTGTGTACTTTAGTTCAAAATTAAATGTCAAATATCTAAACAAATAGCGTAATAATTGAAAAACCATTTACGAGACAGTAAAATAATTTAAGAACAAATACACGTACTAGTATAACGACTAGGAATAATTATGTTAAGAACTTAAAGGAGGATTATATTTAACTGAAAATATAACTTTTATTACAATGAGATTATTTGTTTCGTCCTTTTTACGATTTGATCGTATCTGTAAACCATTTACGAGCCACCAGTTACGAGTCACGAAACATAGCAAAAATGTCTTTTACCAATTATTTCCAGTCAATACAATATTTTCGGATAAATAACGTCATATTTGAGTAATATATGACGTCAGAACATAAGATCGACCATTGTCTCGAACGTAGTTTCCAAAATAGAAAAATAACGCATTTTTTTTTTTTAAATTATGTTTTAATGTGGTTTTCATATTTATATCTGGATTATATTTGATATTTTTGTATTTAAACACATTATATGAAAAAAAGATACAGAAACATGAAAGGTTTAATTATGTTTATTAAATAATTGCCTATTATATCTTGTGTCCCGTAAATGGTAATTTTGTCCCGTAACTGGTTTAGTTTTGATGCAATTATACTGTATATAACTATATTGAACGTTTACAACAGATTTTTTCATGTTTACATGTACATGCAAGCAATATTTTATGATAATACAATACAATTTTTCAATTATCATGTTACAAATTGACGTATTTATAGCAATAATAAGAAAAATGTAAATTACATACTATTTCTTTTACTGGTTTAATTAAAACTCGAATTTTGAGTTAACTGTCACAGATGTACTCATAAAAATTTGGATTTTAGTCACAAGTATACAATTGATTCATAAAAATAAACGAACATAACAAATAGTTAAAACTTTATTTTTCTCTAAAATATTGTGTTAATGTCGTGCTTAAGGCGGATCGAGTGATATACCAGTCATGATCAATGTACCTATGAAGTTTAATTGTCCTAGGCGTAAGCATTTTTGAGTTATCATCCGGATACTATTTTACTGTTTTGAGTCACTTTGACCTTGACTTTTGACCTAGTGACCTTAACATCAATAGGGGTAATCTGCAAGTCATTATCAATGTACCTATGAAGTTTCATGATCCTAGACTTAGCATTCTTGAGTTATCATCCGGAAAACATTAAACTGTTTTGACTCACTGTGACCTTGACCTTTGACCAAATGACCTGAACATCGATAGGGATCATATATCAGTCATGATCAATGAACCTATGTAGTTTCATGATCCTAGGCCTAAGCATTCTAGTCACTGTGACCTTACCCTTTTATCTAGTGACCTGATAATCAATAGGGTTCATCTGCCAGTCATGATCAATGTACATATGAAGTTTCATGATCCTAGGCCTAAGCGTTCTTGAGTTTTCATCCAGAAACCATCTGGTGGACTGACCGACTGACGGACTGACTGACATGTGCTAAACAATATACCCCGAACAAGCCACATAAGAAATGCAGCATAACACATTCTGAAAGTAAAAGACATCTGTGCAATGATATCTTTTCTTCAAATGGTAGGATGAACCAACAAGAGGGCTTAAAAGGCCCAAAGTCGTTCATCTGAGATAACAAGATATTATTGGGACAAATATTGTGACCAAAAATCATGAAGATCGGAAAATAAATGTGACCTCTCGGGTGTTAACAATGTTTTACTATAGCAATATAAGGAAAAATGCCCCACCCCCTGGACGCCATGTTTTTCAACCAATTGTAACCATTTTCGAACTGATCCAAGATATCATTGAGACTTATATTCTGGCCAAATTTTATGAAGATTGAAATATAAACGTGGCATCCACAGAGTTAACATGGCAAATGTTGACGGCTCACGACGGCCATAAAGCGATCACAAAAGCTCACCATGAGCACGTTGTGTGAATACACTCAATGCGTTCAAATTCTTCTCACAGGCTTTGCCATCGACCCGTATGGTATGGATGGCTTTATTATTTATTGCTATCATGTACCTGCAATATTGTGTGTATGTTTACAGTACACATCATTGAGTGCTTCGAGTGCGGGAGGTCGCGGGTTCGATCCCCGGCCGCGACATACCAAAGTCGTGAAAAATGGTACTAGTGGCTACCATGCTTGACGCTCAGCATTAAATGGGTAGCACTAGGAAGATAAAATCGAAGCAGCCAGGTAAGTATTCTTTAGTGGATACATTTTTGTCGCACAATAGCTGTATAGCTAATGTTACTTGTTGAGTATATGCGACGTTAAATAAAGCTTCTTTATCTTTTTCTTTATCTTTACACAAAGCATATGGCATAAATAGACTAATTGAGCTTATAATAATCTGATTACTATAGCCAGGTCAATTAAGGACTTAAAAAAACATTTTTGTTGTCCTGATTTCATGAAGACTTGAGATATTTATGCACATAGAGTTTCAAGATATGGGATTATCCACAAATAAAAAGTATTTATGATCTTTGTTGTGCAGGCTCTTTTTCCATGACAGTCAAAGTGAAATTTCCATGTGAAAAGGATGTCAATTTTTTCATTCAACCATTGTGTATAAAGAACGGTTCTGCATATAATTTGCCATTTTGATAGGAGATGACCAGGGTTACCGAGAAAAGGGATATGCATTTGAGATCTGGTCAGGACTCCATATAAAAGTGGTTATATTTAAAAATGTTTAAATACCACATGACCACGGACTCTAGATCTCCGTGACATGACTAAGGTTCTAAATAAATCTAACATGAGCATTTGAACTATATCTTTTAAAAACAATTAAAAAATAATATTTGATGTACAGATTTAATCTACCAATGTGTACAGATACTACTTAACATATATTTGACTGTATTGAATGTAGGAACTAGTTAAAATATCCATTAGAAAAAGAGATCAGGATATGCAATATTCATTGCCTGAAGCAAAGACCCAGGAGCTATGTTTATATATCTTTAAACACACTGATTAAAGAAGTAAAACAATACATTGAAACAACAGAGGTAAAATCATCCCCTCTGAACAATACGATACATAATTATGAATCGTATCTTTTTATCTGGATCTGGATAGGTACACAGCAGGATGTTTAGATGTGCGCGCTGCGGGAGAGATATAGGAGTTACTTATATTTTGGATGTAATTTAATTCACTGAAATTATTCACTGAAGTTACAGTATGATCTCATTTGATATAGATGTACATTATTGTTTCAAGAAAAATATATTAAATAATGATCAGTATTAATTCACTGTCATGATTTCAGCATCATTAAAATGATTTCAGTAAAGTCTATCATTCATATGCATCAATGTTGTAAATATCAATATAAGTATACTACATGAAAACATTTTTGAAACAATGGCTGTTTGTAAAACATGCATGCCCCCCATATGGGCTGACAGTTGTAGTGGCAGCCATTGTGTGAATACGTTTTTTGTCACTGAGACTTTGACCTTTGACCTAGTGACCTGAAAATCAATAGGGGTCATCTGCGAGTCATGATCAATGTACTTTTGAAGTGTCATGACCATAGGCGTAAGCATTCTTGTGTTATTATTCGGAAACCATTTTTCAAAGTTAGGTCACTGTGACATTGATCTTTGGCTTAGTGACCTAAAAATCATTAGGGGTCATCTGCGAGTCATGATCAATGTACCTATGAAGTTTCATGATCCTAGGCATAAACGTTGTTGAGTTATCATCCGGGAATCATTTTACTATTTCGGGTCACCGTGACCTTTGCCTTTGACCTAGTGACTTGAAATTCAATAGGGGTCATCTGCGAGTCATGATCAATTTATCTATGAAGTTTCATGGTCCTAGGCATAAGCGTTCTTGAGTTATCATCCGGAAACCGTTTAACTATTTCCGGTCACGGTGACCTTGACCTTTGACCTAGTGACCGCAAAATGGTTCATCTGCGAGTCATGATCAATTTATCTTTGAAGTTTCATGATCTTAGGCTTAAGCGTTCTTGAGTTATCATCCGGAAACCATTTTACTATTTCGGGTCACCGTGACCGTGACCTCTGACCTAGTGACCTGAAAATCAATAGGGTTCATATGCGGGTCATGATCAATGAACCTATGAAGTTTCATGATCCTAGGCAAAGCGTTCTTGAGTTATCATCCGTAAACCGTTTTACTATTTTGTGTCACCGTGACCTTGACCTTTGACCTAGTGACCTAAAAATCAATTTGTCATCTGCGAGTCATGATCAATGTACACATGAAGTTTCATGATCCTAGGGAAAAGCGTTCTTGAGTTATCATCAGGAAACCATTTTACTAGTTCGGGTCACCGTGACCTTGCTCTTTGACCTTATGACCTCAAAATCAATTTGGGTCATCTGCAAATCGTAATCAATGTACCTATGAAGTTTCATGATCCTAGGCATAAGCATTCTTGAGTTATCATCCGGAAACCATCTGGTGGACGGACATACGGACGACATGTGCAAAACAATATACCCTCTCTTCTTCGAAGGGGGGCATAATAATACAGTAGCATGAACCAACAAGGGAGGCAACTTGTTATGTCACAATTTGGCAGTGTATAAAAAATGGTACTTAATTATCTCGCTAAACATGGGTCTAAATTACGTTTAAAAGCTATTTTCTGATTGGATGAAACAGTCTGGAATCATCCAATAAATTAAGTCGAGATATTTATCTTGCGGAACATGCAATGCCATGCCGCATGCAAGCTATTTATAAAGTAAATATCGTAAATCAAAAAGTTTGTTATGTTTGTTTTCACGGTCATAGACAGTGTTCCTGGCTGAAAACGATGCAATATTACTTTTAAATCATTCATGCATTAGTTTTTAGCAAAAAAAGAGGTAGAATATTAGTGGAAAACATAATTTGTTTTATTTAAACTTGTGTCTGCTACAATTTAAGGAGTGGTTACGGAAATTACCGATTGTACAGATGTATCGACAGACATATGCAAAACGAAAGAATAGCTTGCATATTTCAAGTTTATCAGCCTTGAAATCACCTATTAATCAAAGGAGAATCGAAATTATTAAAATATAAACCAGTAATGTTCATTTACACCAAAATCTTTGGGCACAACGATCTTATTTTTGGAAACCGTGACGTATTGTTTTTCGGAAACCGACGATCGGTAATTTCCATAACATATGGAAAATTTCATCACTGACAAGTTTCGTTTCTAATGTTTTTCTCAAATATTCTATCACAAAATTATTGTATACCATTACACAAATGAATGACAAGTAATAATTCCTTGATTTTGGGGAGGGACGCTGTCTATAAAATGCTTTTAAAAAAACTAAACTTAAGTGCATAAAATATTGAAAAATAAATCATAATTTAAGTGTCGACAAGTGTTCGTTTTATCCGATATATTCATTCATCAACATTGCTCAGACACTCAATTTTATATTGGAAATTATTACGAATAACTGATTAAACTTGCATTATTTATTTTTATCTTTAAACTTCCATTTCATAAATGTTTTTTTTATAAACGTCGTCAATTATTAATTGTATATAGATTTCTCTATAGTTTGACAAACATTTAGGCAAATATTTCTCATGTAAGATAAAATGCAAATAATTAATAAAATATTCCCTTTTTATCAGTATGTTGGTTTATCGTTCAATAACAATATCACTTTGAACATTGAATTATTTAAAAGTTATAACAAACATTAAATGTTCTCCGAAAAAATGATTCATAACACATATAACAGATTGATAGGAAGATATGAACAAATCAAGGTTGCTAGGTTGCCCGCCTTGAATGGTCCTGTTAGTATGGAAGTACTTGATATATAAAATTATTAGCCTGTCGGTGTTGTAAAGACATGAAATATTTATGGATGTCTCAAAGTGTAGAATTATTTTGCATTTAGTATAAGAAAGGCAACATAAAACCTTAAGTGGCTGACAAGAACTTGTGGCTGAATACAACTAAAAAGAGGCATTATGCTTCTTGAAAATAAAAGTATACATCATTATATATGAATTTTCTGATCAAAAGTGTTAATTTTAGTGAAAAGGGGAAATACATTTTCAAGAATAAACAATATAATTATAAATGTTTTGGCGAGGTGCATAATAGAATTATCATAGTACCAGTTTTTTCTTAAAATCCAGTAACATTTTTTTTTATTTCATAACCCCTTGTTGCAAAAAAAATCATGAAAAATAGGATTTTCAGTGTAACCTAGTAAAATAAAATAAAAAATGCTTTATTAGACCATAGATATTATTTTTGCAATCATTTTTCATCAATTACAAATGTTTTAAAAAATTATTGTCTCATGCTACTCATGGTACCAGTTTTTTGTCAGAAAATTTATTACATTTTTTAAAAATGAGTTATGCCTTGTTGCCAAAAAATTCATAAAAAATATAATTTTCAAAGATATCCTTTAAAACAAAAAGAAAATGCCTTCTTAAACCTTAAATATTATTCCTTCAAGCATTTCACATAAATAATTTATGTTTTAAAAATAATCATTGGTTCATGCTAAATACTGTTTGATCTACTGTAAATAATGTAACTACAAATCCAAGTAGTGAGTCCATCAAACTATAGCAACCGAAACACCTGCACCCGATTGTATAAACAGTTAAACCGGCGGTTAACCACATACCGGCGGTTAAAAGTCGGTAACTTGTTGGTTACTGGTCGGTAAGCGTTTGTATAAAATTGGGTAAGTTATACCGATCGGTATAAACGGTAAAAACCCAGTTAAAACATACCCTGCTTCTCTAGGTGGGTAAGTACAAGTAACCGAGAGATAACTTACACAAAAATGGCCGAGTCGCGCGACATTATAAAAGCTAACCATCGACAACCTTGAACATTTCGACAAGTAAACAGACAATTGCAGCGACTGACACTTTATTTGACTTAATTTACAGGGCAATACGTTTTCCGACTTCGGACGACGAATTTAAGGACGCGCAGAACGTGATTTTTATATAATGTTATGGATATGCCGTGTGTGATCCGATGCATCAATGGCGCCCATGTTAAAACCATTTCTCCGAAAACCGTAAACGACAGAAGTACAAACAAAAAACAAAACACGTTCGAACTAGTATCTTACCTTTAATAATCCTTTAAAATCCATAAATAATCCATTTAACTCAATAATTGACGATTTTGCATCTAGGGTCTTTAATAATTATTTAGGCATAGTTAAATAAAGACCCTTGTGCCATCCTATATTCTAACTATTTTCAAATAAGTTTATGAACTCGATAAACTTTCTTTTTCGTCACACGCTACGTCACGTACTCTACATTACTGCTGTTCAAATGAACCGGAGCAGTTTAACAAATAATAGCCGTTGGTAAACTCGGTTACATTTGCAGATTTCTGCATACAAACATATGTTTAAACTTACACAATGTTTTATTTGTCTATGGTAAATGCGCTAACTGTACACGAAAATAATTTAATATATAAGTAAATAAAGAATGAAAAACATTCCATTACACAACAGATAAATGAGTCGTTAATACCCGTGTAAAAAATGGGACATTCCGAATTCCAGTGTGGTGCTATTTTTATCATCTTATACTTTACACATCTCTATGCCTAACATGAATTTAATCGGAAAGTAAATTTTGCAGATTATTTATGAATTGTGCGATATTTGTATGGCTTGTTGTACATTCTAAAAATGTCAAAAGTATATGCACGGATTATAAACAATGCACATTGCACGAAATAAGGAAAATGTGATAAATTGACAATTGAAATGCGTCGATATACAGTGCATGTACGTGTGAAATAAGTCGCGTTTATAATAAATCGTCAAAAAGTCTCGCACTTTTCTCAATTTCAATATGCAATATTGGACTACAGAAAGAGTGATTTTCGGATGTAATTTGATGTTAAGGATATACTCAGCTTTGTGCTTTGAATGTGTAAACATCGTTCTTTGGCGAAAGATATTATTTTATAACGCAGTCATATGAAAACGGGTTATAAGCAAAATTAAAAGAATAGGCTAGCATGTTACGACGACCATGAATATGTTACATCATTTAAAAAACAAGATAATTAGGCGTCTCATCAAGAACTCTCTCGCAGTTGGAAGCACCAGGGATTCCGCTAAATGAGGCAAATCCCGACATCATGATATTTTTTTCCCTGGTCTGTGACATATGTTCGTAAACATTTTGAAAAATTTGATGACGTCATACTTAAAATGTACACTTTATTTTATTGTAAAAGCATTTGTAAATGAATTTGATAAAAAAAAAATACATGACGCTGTTTATTTTTTTTTTTGTTAACGAAATCGAAGCGTTACACTTCGCGCGAAAATTACGTCATTAGAAAATGCATTGTGGGAATGTTTTGGTTAAATTTACCGTTGGTTAAATTCCACTATGCGCGGTTTAGTTACTTTGCGGTATTTCGTATTTATACAATCGACGGTTACTAAACCTGAATAAACGCAAACTTACCAAGGTTTAAAAGCTACCGAGCGGTAACTTTAACCAGCATTTATACAATTGGGTGCTGGTGTGCCAAGGCACAAGCCGAAGTCAAATGCCTTCTAACTTAGTGAATTTTACTATTTATATTTGGATGCATTTGTATGTGTTTGAAAAAATGTATAATCTTAAATGACATCTTCTGACCATGCATGTCCTAGATTTCAAAATCCAGACCCTGGTCTGACACATTGGTAACATTAACGTTTAACTGTTACCAGGCTTCTGAATTTAATTAGCCAGGTAACAGGAAAAGGGCATTCTTATCAGTATACAATAAACTATCTGTCATTGTCAGAAAACCGCTCTTAAGCAAACAGCTTTCAAGCAACTGCAGGCTGAACTGGATCTAAACTGGCCACAATCGCCTTAATGTCTCTTTTACTGGGATACAGTTCATTTAACTTTAAACGGATATTTTGACGTTTTGGTAAATTGACAAAAATTGAAAAAAGTTGTATCGGTTTCGCAAATGTTCGTTTTAGTTATGTTTTTTTTTTTAGGAAACAGTATTACTGAACATTTATCATGGTCTAATACAGCTATTATATGCATCTTTTAACGATTTAAAAATTATAAAGCGTTGCAACGCGAAACGATTGAATAATTTGGAGAGTTATGTTGTTGTTATTAAATTGTGTGAAACTACGAAGATTGCTTATATTAGGTATAAAATATGTCAACCATTTGACAGATGTTTCATAGCTTTTCATCGCCAGTGATAAGTGGAGATATATATTTCACAATTCATAGACAGGTGATTGGATTGTCATAAACATGCAGAAAAATGAATATTGATATCTTATGTGTATGGCGTCCCAAATTTGGGACATGACTTAAATTGCATAAAGCAATAATATTCCAATAGTTAATATCATTATAAAAATGTTTAATAGCATTATTCTAAAGTTCCTTACAGTTTTTGATAAAATTGCTATAAAATGTGGTAATTAATGGGACTTTGATTAGTAAAATGCTCACATGTAAAAGGAGCATACGTTTATGTTTCGGTAGAGCGGATTATTTTTCAATATTCTGTTCTCCTTCAATGCTATCAAATAAATAGGTTTAAACTTGACGTGTACGCTAAGGAGTGTAGTCTTCTGTCCATTACATCAACCTTATAAGCAGTCTTAATACGCTCCTTTCATATTCTCCTTAAATGACAAAAGAAGAAAAAAATATTGCACTTATCCCTATTCAATATGCATTATAATTTTATGCAATTTAAGGAAAGATTTAAAGTACATGTACCGGGGGTATGTCAAATTAATATAACAATAAAATAGTTGTTTATTCATGTAAAAATGACATTTTTATTATCGTTTTTTTTAATAATGATCATACTTGCCAATTTCCTTGCCAAGATTTGTATTGGCATGAAAATATATAACAGATATATAACTGATATAGCATATTGTTTTTTACCATAACTATCCAAGATTGCAGAAACTTCAGATGCGATTGGCTTTGTCTGGATGTCATTTGCCAGCGCGTGCGCGTTTCAAGTCCTTTTCCATATATGTTTATTGACGGTTGTAGACATTCTTTCATATGAACTAACACGTACACCGTTCGTTATCCAGGAACCCGAACCTGAAACAGTGTATTTTTATATATTTAAAAACGAATATCCGAATTTAAATCTGAAATTCTGCAATTAAAGTATGCAAGGAAATCACAAAAACAACCATTACATATTTTAAAATAAAATCTACTGCCAAACTTGTATGGTATGCACGAATGGGCAAAAATAAAACGAGATGACAACTACATCACTGATGAAATTCGAATGGCGTGAAAATTATTTGCCAGGGAAAACAACTCCCAATGCAAGGCCATAGACAGGGGCATCTTTGAATTACTAGTGCACAAAAAGAGCATCACTTTACAAAAACAAACAAATTTACAATAAGCGCGAAAGAGATCTAAATAATGATTAAAACATTCCCTTCACGTTTTTAAGTAGTTATTCATATATTGAACTTGACCTACTAAACGACTTAACGGGGAAAACCAACATTCAAATAACTGTTTCTTGATGTCAATAATACAATTGCTGATGTGTTTTTAACTTTAACTACATAACTAAATTATAATCATGCCGTCCGTATTCTATACCGAGTACATTCTTGAAATCAAAATATCAAATAAAAAAATTGCAGAATGCTTTTCATGATAAACAATCAAGATGGCTGACAATTCAGTTGCAAACGGCTACGTCTTTGTTCCATATAAGGAAGGACAGAAATGCCAATACCACAAATGAAATACCTCTTTTTCGTTTAGGTTTTAGAGTAAGATATTTTTATAACGGGTGTATATTTAGTTAAACTTAAGTGTAATTCATATTTCTAATTTATGATTTGATGGGTTTTTTTGGCGGGCGGGGTTGCAGCAGGCGCGCGTGTAACGGTTGTTGTCTGTGATTTATTACTACAGCATAAACAGTTTTATATGTACGCACGTTAAATTGTAGTAGATTTATAAGATCAGAAGTTATTTGCAAACGCATATTGCAAGTATTATTAAGTCTGTTATATTTAATGTATAATACAGTTTCGATTATAATATTCTTTGAACACTAACCTTTCCAAATCGCCCAAGTACGATTCATCCACGATTAATGATTGTATTGCAATTTCAAAACCATAATGACACGGCGTCGGCCAATTTCCTGCAATCCGCAAGGTAATACTATTAGGTCGAGCTACACATTATTGTTTACTTATGGTAGGTTGAAGTGTTACAAATATGATGTAAATTTTATGGATTTTCTTAATAGAAGTAATCATCGCGTTGTGTTGATACACAGACATTATACAGTAAATAAGGTTTTTACCATGATTTAGATCAAGCTCCTGTGATATGCTATCCCTCTGATATAAAAAATCATGTATTGTCCACTATCCATTCGTGAGCGAGCCAATACTATTTTGAGTAAAACATCATAAATAGGCATTTTAACTAAGCCATCAAGATGAATACTTTCAATAATGCCTGGCCGCTCGCCCATTCTCGATTTTAGGTCACCAACTAACATGCTATCTCCTTGCGACAATAGATTAGTACACCAGACGCGTTAAAAGAATCAAATTCAAGATAGGGAACATTTAAATTATAATAACTGCCATTCATATTGTGGTGTATGACATGCACAGACAAAAATGTAATTTTGTCTAAACATGATGTTTGCTGATTTTCCCCTTAAACAAACGTATACCGTTAATGTTATGGTCGATTGGCTTAATTACATTTTAGTCGGGGCATGAAAAACAATAAAATTATTGATATGAATGTTTGCTATTATATTATAAACAAAGGTTCCGTGAGCATATGAATGGTATATGTATGAATATAATTTAGAGAGTCACGGTCATTTAATTTTGATAAAAGATCATCAATGTTCCACGAGCAAATACGCAGCTGCCTCTAGTCGACTTCCTAACTCGTATGCGTTGGATACGTGCCGTGCCTTCCGTTGTCGCGATGAAGGCTTTTCCGAGGTCCAAGGTGTGGCATTTGCGGTTTTATCCGGAAAATGGACTGCCATATGTGTACTTAACTCGATCGATGTTAAGTCCATCTAAAAGTTACACCTGCTTACCGTCTTTCCTGGTTGGTATCAAGCGATGCACAAGTTATCGTCGTTGATCTTTGAGTGCGCTCGGAACCTTGTTATGACTGTCATGTAGAAGTTCGTGTATTATATTTCTAGGTTCAAGCTTTTCACCACTTGAGGTCATTCTTTACCTTGTTCAAATCCACCGATCCGATCTGCGTGATCGATTTTGATCTTCGTAAACTGGCGAACAATTCCAATTTCAAACACAGGCAAACATGATATTAATATGAATTTCTATAACTTTAATAGGCAGGATTCATTACATTGCAATTTAGCCATAAACATAAAATATTTTAAAGACAAAAATGAATAAAAAAAGCTCTCTAAATGTAAGAGGTCTGAATAATGATAATATGAGGCAAATTGTATCCAAATGGTTAGAGGAAAATAATTGCACAGTGTGTTACTTCGAGAAAAACATGTATGTGAGCTAACAAAAAACTAATGGCAATCAGATTGGAGTGGAATAAGTTTTTTTTAAGTGGGAAAAAAATAATTATGAAGGTTTAGGAATTTTAATTAAAAATAAAAATAATATAGGTTTAGGAGATTTTAAGGAATTTATACCTAGGAGGTTATGTACAGTTGATGTTATGATTAATAATCAAGAAAACACCTTAATTAATATATATGGACCAACAAAGATGAATCATGGTTTTGTGATAAACTAGAAATACATCTTCTGCAAAATATGGATAACAATGATATAATAGGAGGTGATTTTAATACCATACTAAATCCAAACCTAGAAAAAAGAACGGAAAAAGGATACACACAAAAATAGCAAGAATAAACTAAACACTATTCTTGATGCATGCGATTTGATAGACATATGGCGAGCACTTCGTCCAGAGAAAAAATGTCACACTTGGTATTTAAGTTGAACATAAGCCATTTTGTGTAAACTGGATTACTACTAAATCTCAAAAAATATATGTAACAACATTCATATAGCAAAAATCAACCCAGGGTTACACAACCGACCACTCTTTGAATGAAATTATTATAGACAATAAAATACAACAAAAAAGACCAGGCTATTGTAAACTTAATAATACCATGCTTTTAAATAAAGATTATCAGAATCAAATTAAGCAAGAAATTAATAACGTTGTAGAAAACAACACACACTGTAACCCGAATACCTTGTGGGAACTAATAAAAGGAACTGCAAGAAACATAAGTATAAAATTATCTACAATGACCAAAAAGCAACCCCAGGAAAAAGAACATAATCTTATTTACAAATTAGATTCACTAGAACAAAATTAAATTAAGGACATGCATAATGATGAAACAATACTAAAATTAATAAAATGAAAAAAACAACAGATTACGTAAAAATTATAGATAAGAAAATAAATGGTATGTTAGAAAAAATCAAGAGCTTTACACGTTGAACATAATGAAAAAAATACCAAATACTTTGCAAATCATGAAAAAATACATTACGAAAGTAACACCATTCATAAGTTAACAATAAACAACATAGAGGTAATAGACATAAACGCTATATTGAACGAACACAAATCTTTTACGCAAACCTTTACAGCAAGAACAAAGATATGGATATAAATACTCCAAATTATTAACATTTCTTTAATTTAAATATAAAAAGTTTCACAGAAAACGAGAAACAATCATGTGAAAGCTTGCTCACAGAATATTAATTTTTGAACACCTTAAAAAAGATGGATAACAATAAAAGTGGTTCAGACGGTTAATTTACAAAGTATTTTGGGAGGTTATCTAAACATATTGTATTAACTCTATAAACCATTCCTTTGTTAATGGACAATTAACTCAACTTCAAAAACAAAATATTCTTACACTGATTCCCAAACCAGGACAGAATCTTGATTCACTTGTTAATTGAAAACCCTTAAGTTAATTTAACGTTGATTATAGAATTGCGGCAAAAGTAATAGCAAACAGAATAAAAAAGGTTATTTCATCTGTTGTTGAATTAAGACAAACTGGATTCATATCAGGCCCATTAGCGGCAAAAACGTCCGAACATATTTGAAGCTATACATTATCTTAATAAAAAGCCAGGCATACTTTTCTTTGCAGATTATGTAAAGGCATTCGACAGTTTAGATACTGATTTCATGTTAAAAAGCCAAAAAAAAAAATAACTTTGCTCATACAATGGATTAAATTATTTTACACGTTCACATCAGTACCATACTTTAAAATAATGGACATTGATCTGAACCAACCACTTTTCAAAGATAGGTAAACCAAGGCTGTCCATTGTCAACAACACTTTTTGATATTAAGCATAAAAATATTGTCCAACTGTACAGAAAAAATGCAGATATAAATGGAATAAAGCGAACACTTTTCGCAGATGAACAACGTATCTGACAGATGGAACAACCAATTCAATCTCAGCACTGATACATACTATTCAAGATTTCAGTGAAATATCTGGACTCAAACTAATTACGCAAAAATCCATAGTCATGCGCGTTGGATCACTAAAAAATACACAAATTAAATCTGATAAATACAAACCTTTTTCTTGGACCTCTTAATAAGCCAAAGCGCTTGGCTTTTACTTCACAAATCTTGATATACACAAAAACTTTCGACCACAATGGCAAGCCGTTTAAACTTGTTTAAAACAGTGGAAACACAGAAAATTAACTCTTCTCGGACAAATCACAGTGGTAAAAACATTTGCCCTACCAAACATTAGGTACACATTGTCAGCACTTCCCACCCATAATATTGATAAAATAAAAAACATGTATACATCTATATTCCAATTCATATGGCATTGTAAACCTGAAAAAATGAAAAGCACAACTCGTTTTTAACCAGCAGAACAATGAGGGCTCAAGCTCAGTGCCCTAATACATTAAAATAAGGTCATTTTGGGTTAAAAGATAAACTGACATAAACAATAAAGGGCAGTTGAAAATTTTCTATCAAAACGAACTCAATAAATATGGTGGAAATATTGTATTTGAATGTTCACTGAATGAAAAACATATTGATTCAAACTTTAAAAATGTATTCCTTAGAGATGTTATTTCCTCTTGGAACACGATTCAATCCAATGACAAAGCAGAAAATGTAAATAAAATGATTATATGGAATAACTCAACAATAGAAAATAACCAATATACCTTTTTACCTTAACTGGTTTTATAGGGGTATAACTATTTTAGAACATATATTATGACTTAAGGTCAAACCTTTTATACATTTGAAGCTTTAAAACCCTTTATGAATTTCCCTCAACAGATTTTCTTTAATATTACACACTCATCCAAAGTATCCCTATACTTTACAAACAACAACTATTTAAAATGGAATTCGTCAACGTTAATAATAACACATTGCTACAAAATGTACAAAAAAAAACTAAAAAGTGTAAAAACTTGTATAATCTACAACACACCTTAGATGAAAAAAATGTTACAAGAAAGTAAGCGGGAACAAATAATATCCTCATATGGACATAACATTGACTGGGAACATGCATATCTAACACCATTTAAAGCCATCATAGATAATAATTTACGCAATTTCCAATACAAGATTCTTCAGTGCATTTTACCCACTAATGCAATTTGTATAAATGTAACTTAATAGCTTAAAGTGTCTGCACTTTATGCGCAAGTTTTAAGGAAACAACTATACATGTTTTATATGAATGTAATTTTGTACAACCCATATGGAGGGGGCAAACATTGTTGTTAATCAGCAAGCAATTACAAATTGATCTTAATGTAAATGATTTTTTATTTGGTACTACAAAAGGAGGCACTAATATTCAAGTTGTAAAGTGTATATAATTATAATATTAATATAATATATAATTATTTTGATGAAGTCTAACATATTCAGTACTAAATCAAGTATGGAAAAGCAAAACTTCGAGTTTTTTCAAAATGCTTTAAGAAAACAAATTATGTTAGAGAAGCAAATTGCTTTTGAAGAAGATAAACTTGATCAACAAACCACAAAATGGAACGATTTTGTATTAACTCCTTAAAGAATCTTTCCTATATTCTTTTTTTTTTTCATAGGATAGTTCTCTTTAAGTTTTGTTTATTCCTCTCTCCTTCCTCTTTCCTCCTTTTGAGTAAATCTTATAACTTCCAAAAACAAGTGCGTATTTACCCGCATATAAAGCCAGTGCGATTTTCTCTAAAGTAACAAACATAGCGTTTCTTTTGAAAGTTTTTGTTTCTTGAATTATTTACTCTCTACTTAATTATTTTAACTAATCTTCTCCCATTTTATTTTCAATATCTACACACAAATTATAGCATCGTCTCAAAAACTTATCTTTATGTAACGATATGAAGCATAAAAACATGGATGTTTAATCACATTTTGATATTACTGTTGTTAGTATAAACCTGAAAAACTTATGTGTGCATTAATAGTGATTGTCAATAATACTCAAGTATAAATATAACTGATGAAATATGTTATATTTTATATTATGTACAATCATAATGTAATTGAGATGTATGTCGAAAATAAATAAATAAAAAAGATCTATATATATGTACTCCGTGGTACAACATCATGTCTCTTCAATATTATTTTTTTCAATTATTAGTTAATGTAAGTTTATAAAGTTATTTATAATCTTAGCTTGGTAAATATGATTCATGCGTACTCCCCATCCCCTTAATGATATATGCCCGAGTTATGGTCTATGTGCACTGCGCTTCTCCAGAATGAGGCATGCATATCTACTGTGAACTTTCAAGACTTTACCTTTATTAGTTAAAGACATATTCCCCATTTAAAAAAATCTTATCTGTCAGAATCATGTTTACCCCCTCTTAAACTTTTGTCTGCAGAGTTTTAAGGACATTATATAATTCATATGCCTTGTTGAGCTAAGGGTAGTGAAATATATCGTCTCCTTTGGTAATAAAACAAAATTTGTTTACATTTACATGTCTGCATGTACACGATAAGTGTTCCTTTTTTTTAAATAACTGTTTGGCTACTGTTAAAATTAAAATGCCATAGTTTTAAACTGTACTTTTTATGTTTTCTAATTATTTGAACTGTCTTACACACAGTCTTGTAGACTCTTAGAATCTCTCAAAATAAGGAGTTGTTGCTAAATAATTGTTATTACTTCTGCTTTAATACTGTAAAAACTAAAGAATGCAATCAAATTTTAAAATGTTCCAAAAGTCAAAGGTTAACATGAGAGTCAACGGTACTCCGATTATCCGGGACAACCAAACTAAAGGTCCTTGCATGAATAAAAACGTTTGCTTGACAAGTTAAAAACTAATTTAATAAAGAAACCAAAAAAAAGTATTTTGGCTGATATTTTGTATAAAAAAAATGAGTTAAAATCAGATTTGACATTAGCTTAATAGAAAAGAGTAAATATTACTTGAACGAAATAAGAAGTCTTATTTCATGTCTTTACACGTACTATATATAGTTTTATAATAAAATAATTGATAATATGTTAAAACATAACACATTTGGACTAGGAACACTAAGGGTCGATACTGGCCTTATGGAATTTAATTAAAAAAATTACCTTAAATAATTATGTAGTGGGTCTAGTTTAAAAAAAAACATGTATTAAAACCGTTACAACATATATGGTTTGGTTGCCATGGCAACACATTCAAACATACCCATTTCTACATAACAAGATCACAATGCTACATGTATCAATTTTTTAAGTGTGTTAAATAGCAATATTAAGAAGAATGCACAGTATTATTAACACAAATCTCCAATGTGAATATTGTCAACATAGTAATTTACATACTTAAACCTTCGTTTCCATGGTAACAATTTATTTGCTGAGACAAATAAATATCATTTAAGTATTCGAAACTTAACATTTATCAGTTGAAAAGTTTCATGCGTAGTCATAGCACACTCAGGAATATATCAATAAATATGGATGCTTCTTTAGCAACTGTTTATATATACCACAATAACTATAATGTCCAGTATTGTAATTACAAATGACATTGTTAAAGAGCAGTAACACGACAAGATACAAACAACAAACGTCATAAACAGTCAACAAAGATACAGTCGTCCCTTGCACTCATAAAAACTATAGCATATTACTAATAAAGTTGGTGTGAAAAAAAGATAATATAACATGCTTGCTATAGACACATTTTCCACAAAATAAAATGTTACATAAGGCCACAACAAATTGAAGAGTTGTTATACGAATTTTTGATTCCAGAAAATGGAGTGAGCAAGCGAAATAAAAATAAAATTATTTTTATTCTATTTTTTGTTAAATCACACGCGAGCGAAAAGCCAAAAATAAAAATGCATATTCTGTCTATGTAAATTGATATATTTTGCCAAATAAAATGCATGATATCTTCAAAATTCCAGTACAAGATCATTTAGTAGTAATTATTGAGTTTAAGCCCTTATCAAATGTTTGTATACATAAATAAAAAAATCTCCAATAGCTGTTCTGCTTACTTACACCAGGTAGTGATTTTTTAAATTTAACATGGTACACTGTAGATTTCATAAATCAAAGTGATATTAACAGAGCTATAAATACATGTAACAAGCGCATTTGCGTTATTATGCAATTAAAATAACCAAAAACGTAACTAAATTTAAAATGAAGCGTACAAAAACGCAAATACTAATTTAATAATGTAATTCCCGTAAAAAAAACTTGCGTCACGAAACGCAATTGAATTCTTACGAACACCGGGCGTATTCTTTAGACTGGTTATTTTCCGTACAAAAATATAGCGGATAGTTTATATGCGTCACTGTATTTGTGATTTGAGCTTAATAAAGGTAATGTTGTTGTTGCAGCGATTTTCACGAACTCTGTCTTATTCAACGCAAGTATGAATGAACTTTGATCAGAAATTTAGTAATTGTTTGTTTTATGTACAGGTACCTTTTTTAATTCCATTTGTATGAATAATATGGTAACCTTAGTAGATTTCTATTCTATTATATATATCATCCCCTAAATTACACAATTGAGTAAAAATAAACGGGGTTGAAAAACCCAACAGCTCTAAACTAGGGGTGAAACTTTTGCTAAAACTCTATTGAATTTACAAAACCTCTATTGTTGTCAAAAACAGGGGTTGATTACCCCATATACCCCAAATGTTATATATAGCCCTGTCAGTTATATAAAAAGCTCAGTTTTCTGTCAATGATAGTTAAATAACTTGAAGTAATAAATAACCCAATAAATATCAAGCATAAGCAGTGATTTTTCTTCGCGTCATACTTTACAGCCTGTGCCTTTTTGATAAAGTGCGATAAACCATGAATTTTGGAAAATTGAATCATTATTAGCATGATATTAGATAACAGTATACCAATTGTTTATAAGTAGCATTTAACTGCTGTATGATAAACTCAATAAACCAATTGGGTTTATTTAAAAAGATTTACTTTTTTTTTTTTTTAATTTTGGCGAGACTTTTTGAAAAAAGCAAACTTTTTGCCATTGGGAAAAAGCTTTTTTTTACATTTTGCAATTTAGACACAGCCTGTTAGAGGCTGTTATTTTGTGCAAAAAACACTGATACGAAATATCTTCAATTTGTATTAGTTCTAAATATCATAGGGTATGGTATTATACAATACTCGATGAATTACTTTTGTTAGTTTAGCACTGTTAAAATTATAAATGAGAAGTTAAGGTTTTGTAAAGTAAAAAAACCCACATAATTTCGTAATGAAAAAAAAAGAAATGGGTAGTAAAAGTTTTGTATTTTAATATAAAAAAGTCAATCAAATCCCAGTAATTTGAAAGTTGTTTTAGGCCCAGAAAGTTTCTTCACTTTCTTACTTATGTTAAATTCATGTTTTTGATGCATAATGTACACCTCGGACTTAGATATCAACAGTTTGAACTAGAAGATAGGTGGCTCATACAATTTATATTATACTCGACATTTTTTCCAGTTCACCGGCGACACTCATTTGCATGTATTTTTTTTATATTTTAACTTTATCAACACCAAGAAGTTTCTTGAAGAGTTTTACCAATTGTACGCATACCGGCCACATTTCACATCCTGATGTTGATGCGGTTGATCATCTGTGATGCAATGACTCATTGCCCCGGGCAAAATTAACATTCCATTTGTGTCTTTGGCCGACATGACAAGACAGACGAACGCTGCCATTTTTTACAATAAAACACTCTAATAACGCAACGCGCTATAGCAGTCTATGTCGTAAAATACATAATATATTAGGCTTAATTAAACTAAATGATTTTATAAATAGGTGCGCAGCAAATTTGTTGCTGCGGGCGCAAAATAAAAATAAAACTATTTTTATTTCGTTTTAAGATTTGTAGGTGCGGGAAATCCGTCAAACATTTAATCAATTTGTTGTGTCCTAAACTTGAAATACATGGTAAGCAGTATATACTAGTTTAAAGCATACACTTAAACAACAAACTACAATATTTTCTGATGAAAGACATTGTTTTTAATCACAAAACTAAACAATATGTAATAGATACATTTTGATTCATTTTATTTACAAAGGTGATGGGTAAGTAAATTCCATTAAATGGTTGCTTCAATAACAGAAACCAGCAAATATATGAAAAATACACTTAACATAATTACATGTATATGATAAGCAGTATATTCTAGTTTTATACATACACTTACATAACACGCAACCAGTAAAGGTTATTTCTTCATAAAGTTATGTATTAACTCCTTAAAGAATCTTTCCTATATTCTTTTTTTTTTCATAGGATAGTTCTCTTTAAGTTTTGTTTATTCCTCTCTCCTTCCTCTTTCCTCCTTTTGAGTAAATCTTATAACTTCCAAAAACAAGTGCGTATTTACCCGCATATAAAGCCAGTGCGATTTTCTCTAAAGTAACAAACATAGCGTTTCTTTTGAAAGTTTTTGTTTCTTGAATTATTTACTCTCTACTTAATTATTTTAACTAATCTTCTCCCATTTTATTTTCAATATCTACACACAAATTATAGCATCGTCTCAAAAACTTATCTTTATGTAACGATATGAAGCATAAAAACATGGATGTTTGATCACATTTTGATATTACTGTTGTTAGTATAAACCTGAATAACTTATGTGTGCATTAATACTGAATGTCAATAATACTCAAGTATAAATATAACTGATGAAATATGTTATATTTTATATTATGTACAATCTTAAATTAATTGACATGTATGTCGAAAATAAATAAATAAAAAAAGATCTATATATATGTACTCCGTGGTACAACATCATGTCTCTTCAATATTATTTTTTCAATTATTAGTTAATGTAAGTTTATAAAGTTATTTATAATCTTAGCTTGGTAAATATGATTCATGCGTACTCCCCATCCCCTTAATGATATATGCCCGAGTTATGGTCTATGTGCACTGCGCTTCTCCAGAATGAGGCATGCATATCTACTGTGAACTTTCAAGACTTTACCTTTATTAGTTAAAGACATATTCCCCATTTAAACAAATCTTATCTGTCTGAATCATGTATACCCCCTCTTAAACTTTTGTCTGCAGAGTTTTATGGACATTATATAATTCATATGCCTTGTTGAGCTAAGGGTAGTGAAATATATCGTCTCCTTTGGCAATAAAACAAAATTTGTTTACATTTACATGTCTGCATGTACACGATAAGTGTTCCTTTTTTTAAATAACTGTTTGGCTACTGTTAAAATTAAAATGCCATAGTTTTAAACTGTTCTTTTCATGTTTTCTAATTATTTGAACTGTCTTACACACAGTCTTGTAGACTCTTAGAATCGCTCAAAATAAGGAGTTGTTGCTAAATAATTGTTATTACTTCTGCTTTAATACTGTAAAAACTAAAGAATGCAATCAAATTTTAAAATGTTCCAAAAGTCAAAGGTTAACATGAGAGTCAACGGTACTCCGATTATCCGGGACAACCAAACTAAAGGTCCTTGCATGAATAAAAACGTTTGCTTGACAAGTTAAAAACTAATTTAATAAAGAAACCAAAAAAAGTATTTTGGCTGATATTTTGTATAAAAAAAAAATGAGTTAAAATCAGATTTGACATTAGCTTAATAGAAAAGAGTAAATATTACTTGAACGAAATAAGAAGTCTTATTTCATGTCTTTACACGTACTATATATAGTTTTATAATAAAATAATTGATAATATGTTAAAACATAACACATTTGGACTAGGAACACTAAGGGTCGATACTGGCCTTATGGAATTTAATCAAAAAAATTACCTGAAATAATTATGTAGTAT
Organism: Dreissena polymorpha; assembly: GCF_020536995.1. Classification (NCBI taxonomy): domain Eukaryota; kingdom Metazoa; phylum Mollusca; class Bivalvia; order Myida; family Dreissenidae; genus Dreissena; species Dreissena polymorpha. The sequence continues at coordinate 103,371,254 of NC_068356.1, read as the reverse complement.
GTCTAGTTTAAAAAAAAACATGTATTAAAACCGTTACAACATATATGGTTTGGTTGCCATGGCAACACATTCAAACATACCCATTTCTACATAACAAGATCACAATGCTACATGTATCAATTTTTTAAGTGTGTTAAATAGCAATATTAAGAAGAATGCACAGTATTATTAACACAAATCTCCAATGTGAATATTGTCAACATAGTAATTTACATACTTAAACCTTCGTTTCCATGGTAACAATTTATTTGCTGAGACAAATAAATATCATTTGAGTATTCGAAACTTAACATTTATCAGTTGAAAAGTTTCATGCGTAGTCATAACACACTCAGGAATATATCAATAAATATGGATGCTTCTTTAGCAACTGTTTATATATACCACAATAACTATAATGTCCAGTATTGTAATTACAAATGACATTGTTAAAGAGCAGTAACACGACAAGATACAAACAACAAACGTCATAAACAGTCAACAAAGATACAGTCGTCCCTTGCACTCATAAAAACTATAGCATATTACTAACAAAGTTGGTGTGAAAAAAAGATAATATAACATGCTTGCTATAGACACATTTTCCACAAAATAAAATGTTACATAAGGCCACAACAAATTGAAGAGTTGTTATACGAATTTTTGATTCCAGAAAATGGAGTGAGCAAGCGAAATAAAAATAAAATTATTTTTATTCTATTTTTTGTTAAATCACACGCGAGCGAAAAGCCAAAAATAAAAATGCATATTCTGTCTATGTAAATTGATATATTTTGCCAAATAAAATGCATGATATCTTCAAAATACCAGTACAAGATCATTTAGTAGTAATTATTGAGTTTAAGCCCTTATCAAATGTTTGTATACATAAATAAAAAAATCTCTAATAGCTGTTCTGCTTACTCACACCAGGTAGTGATTTCTTAAATTTAACATGGTACACTGTAGTTTTCATAAATCAAAGTGATATTAACAGAGCTATAGACACATGTAACAAGCGCATTTGCGGTTTTTATGCAATTAAAATAACCAAAAACGTAATTAAATTTAAAATGAAGCGTACAAAAACGCAAATACTAATTTAATAACGTAATTCCCGTAAAAAAAACGTCACGAAACGCAATTGAATTCTTACGAACACCGGGTGTATTCTTTAGACTGGTTATTTTCCGTACAAAAATATAGCGGATAGTTTATATGCGTCACTGTATTTGTGATTTGAGCTTAATAAAGGTAATGTTGTTGTTGCAGCGATTTTCACGAACACTGTCTTATTCAACGCAAGTATGAATGAACTTTGATCAGAAATAAGTAATTGTTTGTTGTTATGTACAGGTACCTTTTTTAATTCCATTTGTATGAATAATATGGTAACCTTAGTAGATATCTATTCTATTATATATATCATCCCCTAAATTACACGATTGGGTAAAAAAAAACCGGGGTTGAAAAACCCAACTAAGCTCTAAACTAGGGGTGAAACTTTTGCTAAAACTCTATTGAATTTACAAAACCTCTATTGTTGTCAAAAACAGGGGTTGATTACCCAATTTACCCCAAATGTTATATATAGCCCTGTCAGTTATATAAAAAGCTCAGTTTTCTGTCAATGATGGTTAAATAACTTGAAGTAATAAATAACACAATAAATATCAAGCATAAGCAGTGATTTTTCTTCGCGTCATACTTTACAGCCTGTGCCTTTTTGATAAAGTGCGACAAACCATGAATTTTGGAAAATTGAATCATTATTAGCATGATATTAGATAACAGTATACCAATTGTTTATAAGTAGCATTAAACTGCTGTATGATAAACTCAATAAACCAATTGGGTTTATTTAAAAAGATTTACTTATTTTTTTTTGAAATTTTGGCGAGACTTTTTGAAAAAAGCAAACTTTTTGCCATTGGGAAAAAGCATTTTTTTTACATTTTGCAATTTGGACACAGCCTGTTAGAGGCTGTTATTTTGTGCAAAAAACACTGATACGAAATATCTCCAATTTGTATTAGTTCTAAATATCATAGGGTATGGTATTATACAATACTCGATGGATTACTTTTGTTAGTTTAGCACTGTTAAAATTATAAATGAGAAGTTAAGGTTTTGTAAAGTAAAAAAACCCACATAATTTCCTAATGAAAAAAAAAGAAATGGGTAGTAAAAGTTTTGTATTTTAATATAAAAAGTCAATCAAATCCCAGTAATTTGAAAGTTGTTTTAGGCCCAGAAAGTTTCTTCACTTTCTTACTTATTTTAAATTCATGTTTTTGATGCATAATGTACACCTCGGACTTAGATATCAACAGTTTGAACTAGAAGATAGGTGGCTCATACAATTTATATTATACTCGACATTTTTTCCAGTTCAACGGCGACACTCATTTGCATGTATTTTTTTTATATTTTAACTTTATCAACACCAAGAAGTTTCTTGAAGAGTTTTACCAATTGTACGCATACCGGCCACATTTCACATCCTGATGTAGATGCGGTTGATCATCTGTGATGCAATGACTCATTGCCCCGGTCAAAATTAACATTCCATTTGTGTCTTTGGCCGACATGACAAGACAGACGAACGCTGCCATTTTTTTTACAATAAACCACTCTAATAACGCAACGCGCTATAGCAGTCTATGTCGTAAAATACATAATATATTAGGCTTTATTAAACTAAATGATTTTATAAATAGGTGCGCAGCAAATTTGTTGCTGCGGGCGCAAAATAAAAATAAAACTATTTTTATTTCGTTTTAAGATTTGTAGGTGCGGGAAATCCGTCAAACATTTAATCAATTTTTTGTGGCCTAAACTTGAAATACATGGTAAGCAGTATATACTAGTTTAAAGCATACACTTAAACAACAAACTACAATATTTTCTGATGAAAGACATTGTTTTTAATCACAAAACTAAACAATATGTAATAGATACATTTTGATTCATTTTATTTACAAAGGTGATGGGTAAGTAAATTCCATTAAATGGTTGCTTCAATAACAGAAACCAGCAAATATATGATAAATACACTTAACATAATTACATGTATATGATAAGCAGTATATACTAGTTTTATACATACACTTACATAACACGCAACCAGTAAAGGTTATTTCTGCATAAAGTTCTTACACAACTAAACAATATTTGATAATATTACACCTCAGAGATATTTGTCCTTCTATGTATATATATGACCGGTTTCAGTCTGTAAAATGCGATAGAGGAACCTAATAGTATATGGCCCGGTCACTATTTTTTGTGAATGGACCGTTCGGGGGTAACACACCACTAAATTTGCACTGTTCTACTGTAAAATGACGTCATTTTTTAAACGAAATGACGTCATTATTCCTGCGAAATTCGTCAGTATATCTCTTTTAAACCATAAACAATCGTACAACACTGTACAATGGTTAAGGGGAAACTCTTCGCAGTAATATAAGAAATAGTAAACTCCACTTCGGTCCCAATGGCATTATAGTGACCAGCCAGGCAGCTACAAACTGTATATGTACCTCAGCCTACGGCTTCGGTCCATATACAGTTTGTGGCTGCCTGGCTGGTCACTATAATGTCATAGGGACCTCAGTGGAGTTTACTATTTCTTAAATAACATCTGTCTATTAACTTCTCAATTTAATATGGAAAAAAAACATTACTCCTCTATGTTACATTCCTCGCAGTCAGAAGAATCAACCGTCTCTGATACTTCAGCCGCATCATCGAGATATTGTACCCAGACCTTCACACCTGGTTCCTTTACTAACGGGGCTTGCTGTCCAAGGTTCCACAAAACTGATGCAACATGAGAATAAGTACCCACAGTTCGTGACACACTTTTACAACGACAGTACCAACCAATGATGTGGTCGCTATCGTAGCATATCCAGGTCAGATACGAGCGGAAAGACACGTGTCTGCTCTGCAAACTGACTCTAATTAACCTCTCCATCTCTCGGTACAGCTGAATTTTGCAGGCACTGCCTAGGTACTCTTGGATGTAAATGCCCGTGAGTTTAAATGGTATGTACCTAGAATATATAACCGCAGTGTGTTGTTATCTAGAGATGGAAAGTAGATATCTTCATGATTGGCATCAACCCACTTGGCGACATTTTGCCGTTGCAGGTTGTTATCAGTTGCAAAGTGCTGAAGCGCATTTGCGTGCAGCCATAAAAAGGTGCTCCTTTTTATTCTTTGTAGCATTGGTGGGGTTAAAATACATATTTGAAATGGCGCATACTGTGCTCACATAGTGCCTTATAAAAGGGCCCTGGGTTGTTGGAAGAATCTTATCTAGATACTACCAACATGTGATATGTACATTTGCAGGCTCTACGACTCATCGGACCTTCAAGACCATTTTTCAATTTAAATAAGCGTTTTCTTCACGTATTATAAATATTTTTGTTTTTTAATTTACTGCGTGTGGTTCTTGTTTAGTATACACACCTGTTAGAATTGCATTGTGTATGCATGTAAAATGTACACTAACTCGCGCATAGGCAAGAGCGAACTTTTCGTTTTATAATAGTTTGATAAATCCGTCTTAAATTAACATTACTAAAACATATTAAGGTAATACATTTTATATATATATATATATATATATATATATATATATATATATATATATATATATATATATATATATATATATATATATATATATATATATAAATATATATATATATATATATATATATATATATATATATATATATATATATATATATGTGTGTGTGTGTGTGTGTGTGTGTGTGTGTGTGTGTGTGTGTGTGTGTGTGTGTGTGTGTGTGTGTGTGTGTGTGTGTGTGTGTGTGTGTGTGTGTGTGTGTGTGTGTGTGTGTGTGTGTGTGTGTGTGTGTGTGTGTGTGTGTGTGTGTGTGTGTGTGTGTGTGTGTGTGTGTGTGTGTGTGTGTGTGTGTGTGTGTGTGTGTGTGTGTGTGTGTGTGTGTGTGTGTGTGTGTGTGTGTGTGTGTGTGTGTGTGTGTGTGTGTGTGTGTGTGTGTGTGTGTGTGTGTGTGTGTGTGTGTGTGTGTGTGTGTGTTTTTGTGTGTGTGTGTGTGTGTGTGTGTGTGTGTGTGTGTGTGTGTGTGTGTGTGTGTGTGTGTGTGTGTGTGTGTGTGTGTGTGTGTGTGTGTGTGTGTGTGTGTGTGTGTGTGTGTGTGTGTGTGTGTGTGTGTGTGTGTGTGTGTGTGTGTGTGTGTGTGTGTGTGTGTGTGTGTGTGTGTGTGTGTGTGTGTGTGTGTGTGTGTGTGTGTGTGATTCAATCTGAAACAGATTAGTCATACATAATTCGGTCTCTAAATACGCAACCAGCAAACAACAAGCGAACATCACTAATAAAGTCTATTTCCCGCTTTAATAGCACTCGGAAGTTAATATTAAATCATTTGTAAATGAAACATCTAGATGCATTAGTTGTCATTCAGTTCCTTATATTGGCGGAATCGTATTTAATACTGAAAACATATATGTGCGGATATTGTTTAAATTGGAAATGCTAGACGGCAATGCCTGTTTTCAGTAAAATATAAAAAAAACTTGTATATGAAACAGTTCAAAGCGGACAAGAAACATACTATAAAGATTAGCTTAAAAATGATGCTCAGATCGAGTTATATAATTCAGAGTATACATTAAACACAGTCAAATACATTACCTTTGTCATCAAGAGATTTGTGTTGGCATCCTCTGTTGGCAATCTCCCTTATTCATAAAAGCTCGCATTTTCGTATGCATTTCCATGTCAGACAGCAGCATTATTGAGTCGCGAGACCCACGATAAACCACGAAGACATCGTTCGGCCTAATCCCTTGTTTGATTTATTCTATGTTGTTGCAACGAATATGAATAAAATTTCAAAAATGACGCTTTGTTGTTTCTTGAGTCCGAAAAATACGGTCTTATGCTTACAAAATATCCAGTAGTTGTTACTATAACCATTGGTTTAACTAAAGGATTGACTTTGTCCACACTATAGGAACGCCGTTGTAATTGAAAATATAAACTTTTCTTAATATAAATCGCAATACCATCAATAATTGATATTACTTGATCATTTATTTCGGCAAGAGGATATTGAGCTAAAGTCATTGTACGTGTGTCAAAAAACATGTTCACAACGTGTACTGAAAACCTAAATATTGTTGAAAGACATTTGCATCAATAGCGTCCTCACATCTTGAATTGCTCTTCGTAAGCTTGATTTTGAAATGCCAAAGAGAGTTGCGAGTACACTAGTTTCTCAAATGTGCTCTTTCAACGTGCTGTGGAAGTCCAGAAATTGTTCCTTGTTCAGGCCAGCCATGTTTTAAAGATCAATTTCAGAGTAATATTTAAGATTTTCAACGGACATTCTTTTAACAGTTTGACCTAATGTCAAATTGACGTACAGTATCCAAAAGCTGTGTAATTGTTGTTTTGTTTAAAAATGTTTCGTCCAGTGATTTAAGGTTAACAAATGTATCTGGATGGAAATGAGAGAGTGAGAAGTCTAAGTGGTATGGACAACATCTACTTTGAGTGGTAATTATAATATTGTGCTTTACAAACACTTCTGTTCACAGCTGTTGTAGCACCACGATATGTTTCGGCCCAGGCTTTTAAAGCAGTTGGCATCACTGTTAGAGGCTGTGTGAATTGGAAGTTGTGTTGTCGGCGGACTGCCCACACTGCACGTACTTTCTTGTTCAACATTTCGGAGACTAGCCTGATGTAACACCAGAAATTGATCTCGTCGGTAAGCAGGTCGCGAACATTTACCGCAAGTAAAGTCCGACTCGCTGATTTCAAGCAAGAAAGTTTTCCTAAGATACCTCCTAAGATGCTTGTTGACAGGCCGTCTCTGGCGAACTTAAAGCTTGCATCTGTATAGAAAGCACTTTGACTGATGCATCCTGAAATTAAATATGTTTTGAACCGTATATCGCTATTAGTTAATTCAACTTTATAAGTATTTATCATCGTAAAACTTAAATAATTAATTAATGAAATGACATAATAAATAACGTTTTATAAATTTACTAATCTCTTGTACCTTGTTTTTTCAAGGTACATGAGTCGTTAATGAAAAAGAGAGTTTACACTTTATTAACAGTTTATAAAGAAAATCAGTTGGTTGGTTGATGTTTACTTGGTATAACCTAAAATACGAATATCCCTTACTCTCATTATATCGGCCCTCCTCATAGTATCGTGCCTATAACGAAACCCTTCAAGAAGTGCTGTAAAGTTTGTTTGGAAAGTAGGTCATGTTTATTCCAGGGTGATGCTATGATTTTTAATAAAGTAACGCACAATTATATAAGTTTGTTGAAGGAATAATGGTATGTTTGTCAAACTTTGTATATACCGCTTATCTTAAAATAAAATGTAAACAGATTTTAAGAACAACATGAGCAAGAGTTTCGTTTTTCCATTAAGTAACTAGTTTTAGAACAAACACATGCGCATAGTAACGAATCTTAACAACCAATCAGAAGGGTCATTATTATGAGACTATTGTACATGAAACATATTACTACAGGGATATGACTAGCCAGTATTGTGTAAAAAACATGCCATGGATAACCATCAAATACATTGTGTTGGAAACAATCAACTTTTATAATAATGGTAAGTGTACATTTAAATTGGTGATAATTTTTGATTACGTATGATGCGGCGGCTCTAAAAACATAATAAGCAGTTACAATGGTCAAATGTTTTAATTCTGTACCGAAAATTGCGACACGTTCAAACTTAACCCACTTAAAGAAGTAAGATTGTAGGTAAAATGTGCGGAATATCTTTATGTAGCATATGGCGGAACACATTTTTATAGCCTTAACGTGAAGCATTTTTTTCTTAAAAAATCGGATTTTTTTGGCATGCTCTTTAAACTAATCATGTTCCTGTTGGTGAAAAGACGACAAACGCAAAGCGCTTCTGTATTTATTGTCAAAAAGTATTTTCATAAAACAGTATCAAATAATTCATTTGATTTTTCCCCGATAATACAGGGCCTAATAGGCACGTCCGAGAACCTAAAAATAACATTTAAACTTCAATTATCGTGGTACATGTATTCCCAAATAAATTGATCATTTGGTCGTTTTGTAAATTGAATTAGGTGATGATAGATAGTTGAAAATAAAAAATACAACACAATAAATGAAAATAAAATCATGTACTGTCCACTTTTAAGTAAACATATTAATTTAAGAACTTGTGAATGTTTGGAAATGTACACATTCAGCCTTCATCTGTCATGCGCTTTGACTAGTAATTTTACTTTGTATTGTTGTCGATGCAAAAAAAATGGTACCAAAAGTCAACATTTCTTATTTAATATATCATAATCCTTTAAATAATTTGGACATTATTGTGTACAAAATATTATAATAGTTTCAAAACAAAAATAATGCATCCCTACAATTAAGTCTTATATTTTGCTGGATCAAGCGTTTGCATATGCCAAGCTTTTAGATAAAATATTTTATAATTGTGTACTTATTTAGCTTCTAGAATTCAAAGATAGTTCGGTGGCTGCGACGTAGTGGATGGTGTCCGCTTAGTGACTCGGATGTCTCGGTATTGATCCTTTCAGTGGAAGCGTTTTTAAGATAACCCTTTAGAAACCAAATAATGGTCGTACCCAGGAAACATATTGTTGTTAAGTATGTCTCAATTCAACTAAAGCTGTGGATTCATGCATTACCTGATTTAACATAGGTTATCAAAATAATGTAATGTGTCAAATCAATTTGTATTGTCAGGATTATTAATGTATAATGACGTGGAACTGAGGGACAGTATACTTGTTTTGCAATTAAAATACGTCATACATATAAAGATATCTCGCATGGTTTTCTTTCGCAAACTTTTGATCCTACTTTACATTCTGTCCTCACAAAAAACTAACACTTTTAAAGCAAGTCATAAATCACAGTCTTAACTGCATTCACGTAGTTTGTAGTTGTAAATTAAAGATTTGAATGCAAACAAAAATGTCATATAATCCAAATAAACAATAAAACAAAACTATTTTGCTGTTCTGTCGATTATTTTATATGGATATATATAATGTGGATATATCCACATGTCATTAAAACCTGACTCTTGCACAAGTTTTCGAGCGTTTTATGCCCATGACTTTATAATAATGCAAACAGACTGGGTGTATGTACAAACATTTTATATTGTTAAATTAAATGCATCAAACAGTTTCATTCATTGAAATAATAACAATTTGTAAGTTATTGTTAATTTAATGCATTACAGCAACTGATCATTAAATCTATTTGACGTATAATAACAAAGAGAAGTGACAACGAAAAAGTGTGTATTTGATATTTCACAAGTCGCTTCCCTTAAGCGATCAAATGCAAGCTCTACGTGCTAAAATTGCAGTAAATCTACATGTTGAGGATCAAATTGAAGGGATAATTTAATATTGACATTATTAAATTACCTTTTGTAAATCTAAAGCTGCATGCATATGCCAGACAAAATACAATAAACACAATGCTACAATTGTATAGACTGTACACATTGTAAATAAAGCTTGCTAAAAATGGTTTGCACTATTATCAAAATAATGTTTCCAAAATGACATCCACAAAATCAAACTCTCATATACATTTATTGAGGCATATTTATATTTGGTAAATCGTGAAGACAGTAAAAAACGGTTCCGAAAAAGTATTTTAATAATTTTTTTTCTATTTTTGTACTCAATGACTTTTACCAACATGGTACTTAATTTCTAAAACAAGTTTTTTGCCTAACTCATAATGTAAAGGTGGTATAGACAACGATTGCATTATGTACGTATTGCTTTAGACGTATTTAAAATACGAACAATCACAAACATGCTTTAGCCGTGCTCTTTTGGTAAGGTTTCATAGATCTTTAGATTGCTTTTTATATCATAGCTATTATTATGCCATTTCGTTCGATGGAAGGACGATACTTCGCATTCAAAACAGAAAAAAAATGAATTGCTATTATGTGTGTATCATTGGGTACGCTAGTTTTCATTCCAGGACTTTTAAAGAAATATAATATACTAATATAATATAATAATATAATAGACTTATAACGAGGAAACAAAAAATGTGACCGTTCAGCAAATTAAACGTTGTAATACTACACATCGGCAAAAACTTATATGAACAATTACTAGTTATACATAGGTTATATACAATGTACGTTTAATTCTTATTTAACCCATTTATGTCTAGGGTCTTGAACAAGGCCTTTGCAAACGGCGAAGACACAGATGAGACGCCGCATGATGTGGCGTCTCATCAGGGTCTGCGCTGTTTGCTTAAAGGAATTTCTGTAAGAAATATTCTAAATATAGAAATAAATATACTAGACATCCCTTATTTGGGAAATAAATTGATCCAATTAAGAAGAATGGGATAGTCCACTAGGCATAAATGGGTTAAGGACTGTGCCTTTGAATGCAGTGCCTACCGTTATCCCTTCTTAGTGTTTTCATCGCCCATATAGAGAACTTATTAATAGAGTTGTTAGAATGTTCTCACTCCATGACAAGAAGTGAATTCCAGGCAGCTCCGAGGGCCTGGTAAGCAGGTAGTGTTCTTTTTTATACTGACCTAACGACAGTACGAAAAAATCCGATTAATTAGTACCAAAAAGTGATGACTGGACGCGTGTTTTACCGGTAACATATCCAATAAAAACAAGTCTGCAAACTATATACATTAAGGGCTTTGAGCTAAATCCCATTCCTTACTTATTATCAAACATTTTTGTATCAATCGCATATTAAACGCCCAAAAGACGAGTTGTAATTTACTATATAAAACAAAATAAACGTTTAACCACATCGGTAGTCCTTGCAATTTTCCATAAAAGCACGCGGGTTAAAAATAAAGATGTTCGTTTTTGTCTTCTATTCTTTTTTAAGAATTTATACAAAAAATTTAATGTCGTTTCTTCGGCATGTTCAATGGTGCAGTAAGATTGTGAAAAACATCATTCGGTTTTAGGCTGCTAAATTTGAACTGATATATTGCGTGTTTGTGACACCTACATTAACTTTCCTATCAATTCCAGAATGAGCATGGTCTTGCTATGATTAATAAAAAACAAAACAAAAAGCATCCTCCATTTATAAACAAGGCAAAGCAGATTGCACTACATATTGGACTAAATATTGTACGTGACGCCAAAAACATTACTTGCAGTACAATTTAAGATTGAATATGGGCAATAATTTATTTTCAATGTGTAATCCATATGTTTTATATAGTCTTACCAGTTTCGTTGCTTTTACGTTTGGCTGCATCTCGGATTGTGAAGAATCCAGTAACTTCTAATTACAAAAAAAAACAACACGGTGCGTTCTCATTCTTCTGATGCAGATAGGAGTAGTTAATATTTGGTTTAATTAGTTTAAACTTACACGAAGCTTCAGAAAAGAAGTCACGATACAAAATGAATTTTCGAATATTTTTTTGCTTTTGTTGAGTAGGCGTGTCTTCGTCCGATTTATCTGATTCACAACAAAAGAGTGTCATGAGGTAATCGTTATTGTCAGGTATCGATATCCACTGTACGAGCGTTCAATAAAGCGCTATCAAAGACACCAAATAAACTGGTTCTATCCAGAGTCGAGAGCGTTTACATTAGGTTGAGTCTTTCGATAGTTTTGAATTGAACTGAAGTGGAAGAACTGCTTGATCAAACTTGAACATTCATAGACAGATGTGTTGCTCTCTCTGTGTTCGTATGACTATAAAAAACGTAAATCGAAGAAAAGCTCTCGATGACACGTTTGTACCAAGACAATCATTAGCATGCTGTACAATGACTTGATATTAACATTTGCCAAACGTAAGAAACTAAAAATTGTTCATCTTAAGTCAAGTTATAACACAATTATTAGCATTTATAAAACTATTCCTGTAAACAGAAACAGAGCGGTTATTGCATCATTTTAACATGTTACCAATATGTTCGTCACCATACACACGCTTGGTATGCGGATACTTTGATAACAGATAACAATAAAATTCACGCGCGAGAGATAAGTTCATCGGGTGTTTTCTTTAAGTTATTTCATAAAGAAAAGTTTTTTAGACAAGACGCATGGTCGAGTTTATAAATAGTGTATCCTTTTCTATTGCAAAGAAAAATATCACGGACGAATGGAAGATTTCTACCCCCAAAAAAAGAAAATTCGGTCGGAAAACAACATAAACTAGATAACCAGTAAACATTTCAACAAAATAAAACTACATAGAAATATTGAAAGACATTGTTTGGTATTTCAGCATGTAGAGTAATCACTGTGCTTCAAATACTGAAATTTTGATAGTATTCAGTGAAATATAAACGAAGATAGAGCATGTTTTAATAGGTGGTATTCATGAAGTTGCGGGTACTTTGATTGCCGATATAGGGCACTTCGGATAACAGAGACTTTCAACAAACTCAGCACTCTGATAACCGAGTTTTATCCGCTACCCGAAATGCATATATGTATATTATGGCTATTCTGAAAAAAAAATTGAAGTACGAATCAATTTGCATTGTCGAGCCCGACAAATTGGAAATCTATGCATAACGTAATTACATACACATGTAAAATATAACTAATAGCGTTGTTCGTTTTCAAAAATCTTATTACTATTAATTTACTTAATTAATAGTATAAGTGCAAATTTTAAATAAGATTCAAATGCTTATTTCTGAAGTAATATTTTTCAATTGACGCCCAAAAATAATTGTCATAATAATAATCTTTTTTTAAGTGGTAAATTGAGATTAAGAGAATTGAAAATACAACGGATCATGTGGATCAACACGACTGTGTTCAATTGAACTTATAGCAGGACTCTAGGTAAGGGGTGCAAGTGGTCTTAAAGCGGCCAACACACCTCATAAAATCCTTTGTCATTGGTGTTCATTAGAATCGCATCACGAAGACGATACTTATGCGTAGCCACAAAATTTAAAAGAGATTGGAAAAATCCCTTTATATTGAGCTCTACTTATAAGAAGCACTTCCCTTTACACTTCCCTTTCCCTTGTATTATCATATTCCAAAGGATCAGAACATGTTTCGGTAATTCGTTTTTAATTTACGTCAGTACATATATTTTTATTTATTGCCTGCTTACTATAGCAGTATTCCACAGCGAATTCTGCATTTCTGATTCACTAAATAGAGTGTGTTATATCTGGTAAAAAGTGTCGAGTAAACTGGAATCGAAGTGCCATTGTCTTTGAGATGATCGGTAAAAGAAGTGTCCATTAAAATTTGGCATCCGACTCTTAAAACATTTGAATTTCCTCAAATACGTTATTCAACTAAAATTTAATATGTTGTTACATTAATGGACATATTGATCTTTTATTTCGATTAGTTGGCACGTTCTTGATTTATTTCCAAGTATTTTTATTTTGTCGAAATACGTTCTGATCATCGAATTCGTGATGATTATCGATGAAATATTATCTCTTTTTATAATCCACTGTTTTTTCACGACTTTCTTGCTCCGCAATACGAAGAACTATACCATTAATCGACCAAACAATGTTACGTGTCTGAAAACCAAATGAACAGAACATAAATGCAAAAAGCTGAAGAACTCAACTCTCGCGCGTGGTTTTTGTTGTTATCTGGTATCGAAGTGCCAACTGTTATCAAAGTATCCGCATACCCGGCGTGATACAATCGACTATCAAAGCGGTTATCAAATCACGTTACCCAAACGTATTCGCATACGTTTTCAATCATATTTATATGCTGGCAACTTTTAAATTTTAATACTGCATTAAAGTTATTTACTCTGGTGTATGATACCATATTTTGTGTATTTTTCCCTTGACCCAAATAATTGTATTGACATAGAAAACCCCTCTTTCTTCTGTCGAGCCATCCTGGTAAAGGAAACTAATAAATACACGCAATGTCGACCGATTAGAATGTATTTACCTTATATATGCAATAAAATTTACCTCCAGAGTAAGTGAAAGAACTGTATAATTAAGAGTAAAATACCACAAATTTACAAAATGTCAATAATAAACAAAATATCTTAAAATGTATTATAAAATAACATACAATAAATCAAGCGCTGTAGGCGCTGAAGGCCTGGGGCTAGAATTAGTGTGCTTGGGGAGAAGAATTGTCCGAATTTCTGCCTTTGTCCGTATTTACACGGATCAACACTAGCAGAAGTTCAGAGACTGTAAGAAAAGACAATATTTGTGAATATACTACAGTGTACATAGACGGTGGAGGACTACATGATACTGGTGTTGGGAACGATTACCTTTTGTTTAACTCTACAGATCTGGTAGAGGTTCGTCTACATAGGCGGCGAAGACATACTACTACAACAACAACAACATGGCCGCAAAAAACTGTTATTGTTGGCGTCAAATAAATCACTTTCAATAGCCTATAAAAGCGTTTTATTACATAATAACAGATCAGGAAACACTCATAGTTCCTTTGTAATGTGTATACATTATGTACTTTGTCTCACGTAGAACTTTTCGCGCTCGATGTGCGCGCTCGATCTGCGCAGTGAAATACCATATCGGGTTATTTCGTCTATGTCCGATAATGATAGTGAATATTTGTGGGTTTTTTTCTCATTTTCTTGTTTGTCTTGTATACGCAAATTAAAATAGCACTATTTTAAAATATGTTTGTAAATACCAAATATAATTTCTTCAAAAATGTCTCAGAAAAAAGATCTTCTTACTGTCTCCGTAATCACTCGTATATTTTCGGTCTAGACCGTCAAGTAGAACTTATTCTCGCATGAATATGTAAACAATAAAAACTATGCCGTAGCCAATGCTTAGCAATTTTGCTTAAATAATAATGTTTTTTACACTTTTTATGACACTGTCATGTTATATAGTGATGTTCTGTTTTTACAAGGCGGGTTATTGAGATCAGGGAAGAACTACTTTTATTGCGCAAATTGATTGAATTAAGTGTTAAATCGGAGTTTTGGGAACTTGTTTATTATGGCAACCAATTAATTCGGATAGGCTCAGAAATTGATATGATTACTATGGCCATGGGGCTACGCCCCAGGCGAAAAATTGCCGACCTACCGATCCAGCGTTTAGTAAAATTTGTCGCGGGAGGGAAAAAGAACCTGTTGATGAATTATATTATTTTTTCTAGACGCTAGGCATAAAATGGTTAACAATATTATTTACTTACCAATATTGTTTCGTGACCTTTTTCATCAAATGTTTACGATATTTCAACAATTTACGGAACACCGTAATTATTCTAAGTTTTCGGACACTCTAAAATTTCGGATTCTCCCTTTTTAAGCCAAAATAATAAATGTTTGTGCCTCTGAACTTTCGGGCATACGGATTTTAATCCATATTTAAATACTCTACATTTTCGGACAATCAATGAACAGCACTAATTTACCGGATTTCGGCCCTGTTTTCGCAAATCTGGTGACCCTTATGTTTTTAAAACCGGATTAAAGTTTTAAAACTTGGCAGATGAATGCTTTAGAGAAATGGACCATTACAATTGCGATATTGGGTATCTGATAATAAACAATGGTTTCTTCCGAAAGCATTTTAAATAATATCGTATTAAGAAAGCAATAAGTTTAACGTTTTTATTGTGTATATGTAATTTCAGGAAAGTGATTGCAGAGATGTGAATTTGTATTCATTTCAAAGCAGAAAAAGAAGAGTACATGACAATAAAATTATTGCACATCGATTTATTGTTTGATATAATAATTGAAAAACAAACCTTACATACCTGTCTATAAATTTTCGGACACCTGTTTTTAGCTCACCTGAGCGATAGCACGAGGTGAGCTATTGTGATCACTCAGCGTCCGGCGTCTGTCCGTCCGTCCGTCTGTCTGTAAACAATTTGTAAACATCTTCTTCTACTAAACCATTGAGCCAATTTCAACTAAATTTCATGTGGAGCATCCCTAGGTCATGGGACAAAAGAATTGTTAAAAAAAATTTGATCACATAACCAAGATGGCCGCCATGACCATATATGGTAATAACCTTAAAAAATCTTCTTGTCAGAAACCGCTTATCAGATTTTCAAAAAATTTCACAGGGATGACCTTTGAGGGCTCCCCTGAAAAAGTTGTTCAAAGAAATTTGATTCGTCAAAAAACATGGCCGCATGAGCTCGTTGAACTTTGCATGTTTATTCGTTTTTGCCTATTTTGTGAAAACTTTCACAAATCTTCCACATTTTTTGTCCGATCCTTTCCAAATTTGCACAGTGTCTTTATATCAATGAGGACACAAACCCTACAAAAAATGAGCATTATTGGTCCATGAAGTACAGAATTACCTCCCCTTGAATTGAGAAAATGGTGTTTATGCAATAAAGTCCAAATTTTTCATCCAATTCTTTCCAAACTTGTCAGGATTAAGCATGGTTCAAACAAGGGAAACAACTACGGTTTATGCATGTTCTTTTTATTACAGATTTGCCTCCCTTTAATTCATTCAAAATCTCATTTTACAGCAGAGATTCCAAATCTGACCTGTAAATGAGCCCCATATTTACTGCCAGTGCTATGTTACCTTTTCCCATTTGATCATTCTTAAGTATTGGTCTTGTAATGCTGCTACTGCTACTGCTACTGCTACTAATACTACTACTACTACTACTACTACTACTACTACTACTACTACTACTTCTACTACTACTACTTCTACTACTACTACTACTACTACTACTACTACTACTACTACTACTACTACTACTACTACTACTACTACTACTACTACTACTACTACTACTACTACTACTACTACTACTACTACTTCTACTACTACGGCCACTACTACTACTACTTTTACCACTACTACTACTTCTACTACTACTACTACCACTACTACTACTACTACTACTACTACTACTACTACTACTTCTACTACTAATACTACTACTACTACTTCTACTACTACTACTACTACTTCTACTACTACTACTACTACTACTACTACTACTACTACTACACTACATTACTACTACTACTACTACTACTACTACTACTACTACTACTACTACTACTACTACTACTACTACTACTACTACTACTACTACTACTACTACTACTACTACACCACCACCACCACCATTCACAGTGACAAAAAACGTATTCACACAATGGCTGCTACTGCAACTTATAGCCCATATAGGGGGCATGCATGTTTTACAAACAGCCCTTGTTTCTATGGAATTTTAACCACAACTGTTCATGTTTATCTCGGACACATATTTTTAGGTCACCTGTCATGAAGTGACACGGTGAGCTTATGTGATCGTGTGATGTCCGGCGTCCGTTGTGCGTGCCTGCGTGTGTCCATGCGTCCGTCCGTCAACACTTTGTTTGTGTAGACAGTAGAGGTCACAGTTTGCATCCAATCTTTATGAAATTTGGTCAAAATGTTTATCTTGATGAAATCCGGTTTGGGATTGTATTTGGGTCATCTGGGGTCAAAAACAAGGTCACTAGGTCAAATAATAGAACAACCTTCTGTAGACAATAGAGGTCACAGTTTTCATCCAATCTGTATGAAATTTGGTCAGAATGTTTATCTTGATGAAATCAGGGTTGGGATTTTATTTGGGTCATCTGGGGTCAAAAACTAGGTCACTAGGTCAAATAATAGAAAAATCTTGTGCAGACATTAGAGATCACAGTTTTCATCCAACCTTTATGAAATTTGGTCAGAATTCTTGATGAAATCTGGGTGGGATTGTATTTGGGTCATCTGGGGTAAAAATCTAGGTCAAATAAATAGAAAAACCGTGTGTTGACAATAGAGGTCACAGTTTTCATCCAATATTTATGAACTGTGGTCAGAATGTTTATCTTGAAGAAATCTGGATTGGGATTGTATTTGGGTCATCTAGAGTCAGGAACTAGGTCACTAGGTCAAATCATACAAAAACATTGTGTAGACAATAGAGGTCAAAGTTTTCATCTGATCTTAATGAGTCAGGTGAGCGATTCAGGGCCATCATGGCCCTTTTGTTGTGAATATTTTTCGGACACGAAAATACATCATTTTTTAGTGTCAGAAAACTTAGAGTTCTTACGGCATTTACAAATAAATTATTCTGTAAAATTGCCAATGTTTGATAGCGAAAGATTTTCAAGTCCTTTGAGTATATTTTAATTGCATAAACATTAACATAGAAAAACATGTCAAAATAGTATGTTGCATATAAAAAAACGGAACTTCATGTCCGCATTTATACAGTTCGTTATGTCGGTCTACTGATTTCGTTGAGACGCGAGAGTTAAACATTTGATGTTCGATGATAAGATGTTATTTACGTATTGAGACCCAATCAGTCGGCAGAAAATGACTTTCTGTCGGAAATATGATGGCTGAAGCATAAAGTTACACGAAGATCTTTTATAAACATGTTTTGCTTCAGTGATACTCGAAATATACGCTTCCTAATCACGCATGGTTCTTTCTAGCTTAAAATAAATGAAAAACATGGAGAACGATATAAATAGGTAGTATCCGCTCATTGCAACTTTTACCTTGCAATAATAGGGCTCAGATAGTAATGCCAATTTTACCGTTTACTGTTTGTACATCGATCGCATATAGAAGCTGATTGAACGATGGACCTTGATTGAACATTGACAAAACACAGAACGATGAAATTCCTCGGTTGATATACTATTATATTCTTATGTAAAGGCTTGCATTGAACTAGCATGAAACGCAACACTTAAAGGACTCATTGTATTTGTATTATCAAAAGAATAATAATTTGTGTTTAACATTGATCTTAAGCTCCTGTTCTAC
Organism: Dreissena polymorpha; assembly: GCF_020536995.1. NCBI lineage: Eukaryota > Metazoa > Mollusca > Bivalvia > Myida > Dreissenidae > Dreissena > Dreissena polymorpha. The sequence goes on along the minus strand of NC_068356.1, from coordinate 103,352,413 downwards.
CATGTTTCCATTATCGTATGTTTCTATAAGGTTGAAGTGGTTGCCTCAACAGTATTAAAACAGAATGTGGGCCAGTTCTTATTAAAACCTTATTAAAAGGCACTGTTTTGGGAAACACAATACTGTAAAATCTATAGTGTTGTCAACATTCCGGTTGAACGTTGTTATAGACAGACAAAACTGGTGAACATTAAAACAATATCGCGTCATGTGAAAATGGGTCTTATGAGTGAGGAGCTACAATGTTCTCTATATATGTAGTCACACAAAATGTTGTGGTCAAATTAACGGACAGGTAGCTCCTGACAAGTCTGCGCGCATGCTCAGGCTGGTATGCAGGTAGTATATGGCTAATACTTGAATAACGCGTGTCAAATTGTAAACTGCATTAAAAAATGCAATCTGTATATAGATTGCAGGACGTGCGTATAACTAAATAACCTATTGCAAGTAGCAGCAACACAAGTTTTGTTTAGTAATATGTTTAATTCGTAACTTTAATAATTATATATATATAATTGTGTTTAGATAATCGTTTTTATTTTGTATTCATTTGATTCTTAAAACAGTTTTAATTAAATAATAGAAACTAACCAATAAAACAACAAGCACATAAAAGTGGTATGCCGCTATGCATTTCATACGAGCCTCTGCCCTCTGAACTGCTAAAGATCAATTTATATCCTTTTTGTTCGGGTTTTTATTATCCAAAAATGATAAATGATATTATGCTTATTATGTAAATATGTAATTTTAATTTCCGCACGTTCTGGCAGAATGGTGTTCTCACGATTCGTTCTCCTCGGTCTTTTCCATCAAGCCAAGTAAACCCAGGGCCCTGTTTTCGCCCTCAGGGTCGGTGGGGCCCCGTCCTAATCTTAGCATCCGGAAGCCTGATCGCTTGCCAAGACGAAGCAGTCGGAGGGCACCTCGTTTATCGGCCTCTGAAAATTCTTCCGATTCCGAGTACGATGGACGTTTTCCCAATCTGAGCATGCGCAGTCCTCGACCTAAGCGGAGCATGCGCATTGCGTTCCTTTTCTCAATTTCTTCGTCATACTCGGGCATATCTACGGCGAGTTTTCCGTATCGCATCAGAGGTGCTACGCGGCTGTACTTGTCTTTGTCGTCAGAAAGACCGTCCAGTTTGTATGAGTTGTCGGAAGAAAGAATGTCTTTATCGTCATTGGAGTTAGTTCCTGAAGATTCACCATCGACAGAGCGTCGGTACCGATAACCTGGTCGCGGAGCGGGTCGGATCTGACGCTCGGATGTGGATTCATATGGGAAGGCGTATGCAACATTGTCGAAACCATCATTGTCGAAATACTCATTACTGTTTTCTTCCGCATTCTTAAGAGCATTCATCAGCATGTATTGAAAGGCGAGGTCTTTGCTAATGTCTTTTCCGTATCTGGGAAGAGGCACCTGTCTATCTTGTCTAACGATAGACAATAGATATTGAATGTCATCATCCGTAATCCCATTTGGATTGGACCGGCCGAGTCGCAGCATTGGAAGTGCCCGTTTGCCGAGCCTCAGCATTTGCAATCCCCGTCCCAAACGCAGCATGCTGAGCCCGGATCTCCGGACGCGGTCGTAGGACTCTCCTGTTGCGACCGACGCTGACATGTCATCGTTGGCCACTTTTTCATTTCCTGGAACACAGAGTCAACAATACATATTTCGTGGTTCAAATGTATTGATCTAAATTTGCATGTTTACGCTATGATTGAGTTGTGATACCACTCAATGTATGGCCTTGTTGTAATGAAATGACCTAAAAAATAATCTAGTTTCTTTGAAAGGCAACAACTTGAAAAGGCATTCATTTTGGGATATACGCACGTAGTCGATACAAAAAGCACATTTTTGTTATCTTAATAACTCAGTCGCTACCTTGGTTGTATTTCCGTGTATTGGCAATTCAATAAAGACTTCTGATCGCATTTAAACGAATTATCGTATCATTGGCAGTGCGTTTTCGACGTTAATGGCTTTCGCTGATCGTTGTGATAGCACCGTTACAGATCATTGTCAATATTTGCATAATATTTACAGATCTAATAAACGAATAAAATCAGAACGGCATTCTTTATGCTGAGATGTGCGATAACAAACCAAGATGCCAAAATGCGTCACTTAATTTATACAATACATTACAATATGTTGGTGTTTTATTTTCTTTTTATAAATTGTTTGCTCTAAAATGCGTAAAGTCCAACAGACTGTACAAAAATGGAAAAACAGTATGATTTGCCTTTTCTGCCACTATATTAATAACTATAGGGATATCCGGGATTTTTTGCACGTGTTATGTTTCTAATAAAATAATAATGTTTTTGTTTTTTAATGTTTTTCTAATAATTGCCAAGGATTGGCTTTTGGCAATAATAATCGAATCGCATGTATTTTGTCAATCTTACAATCATGGCGTAAATGATCATCTACACTTAAAATAGGCGTTTAACATTTAAGATACATGATTATTCGAACGGCGTTCAGGATGCATAAGTGTAACACAACAACGTATTCACGTCAAAAGTATCTCATTGGACATCGGTTGGTTGCTATTGCGGGGGCGCATATTATTCAGTTCAGTTTATATGAAACCCGGCCCCATAAAACGGTAGATTGCCACAACGCCTTTGACGGCGACCGACCGTATTTAATTAACCGTAAAAACAGCTGTTTTATCGTACACAACTTCATAGAACGGATATTAAAAGGTCCGGCCGATATGGCGATACAATAAACAGAGTTATTGTAATAACAAGTGAAAACAGAAATGATAAAACTATGATTGATAAAGCGTACTGACTGCTTTATTGAAGAAAATTGCTGTAATTATGTTTCTGCATCACAGCGTTTCCAGGCATTGCAAAACGATAACATTTCCATTTGATTTTCTTCCGATAATTATAATGACGACAGGAATTATCGCATATGATATAAAATCGTTTTATGATCAAGCCAAACATATATGTTCAACTGTGGCAGAACAATTTAACTCTAACCGTAAAGGAAAGTGCACACATTGTACAAGACACGTTCTAACGGGCGCCTGCTCACCTTGTATGCATGAACTATTAATTTCATTACCTGACGACATCATTTTGAACTTTTCAAGTCTTATATACACTGATTTGACTTGTTAATGCTATATTGTCTGGCAATATTGTCCGGTAATATTTAAACTTCCTCAGTTTTCATTATTGTCCATTTAAAACTCAAGTGTTTCTAATATTTTATGGTCTGATAATCATAAGTCTGCATGTTTTTAATTTAAAATGATAACATGTGAAAAACTTTTTGTGATCATATATAAGTCAAAATCACATCAATATAATAACAAGTACAGTTGTTGTTAGTGAGCTCTACTACACTTTTATCAACTAAAACACATCACGTGTATGTACTGTTTTGAACTAGGAATTAATCAGACTGACGCAATCTAAATTGAACATGATCGACGGCACAACAGATTTATCCCGTGCAATTGTTGCAAGCATTTAATCTCTCTCGGGCTTTTTTCGATCGGCCAATTTGGTCACAAATCAAACGGCAGTTTCACACACCGTTCACGATAAGAAAGCAAATAGTAAATTAGAGTTTCTCGGACCGACGAACATCTGATGTATGATTTGTCTGCCTATTGAACTACTGTCAGAGTTTGAATCAATGGAAAACAGATTCCTAATACGAACCAAGCTTTAAAATGTGCTTTCTTTCCAATTCATAATTTGACTAAATACAACGTTTCATAAACTGTTGACAGATTACCACGTTATACAAAGGCATAACTATTTACTGCATTTTCAATTACTTACTCATTGAAGTTATATTATTAAAAAATCTGTATGCATTATCAAGCATTTAGTTCACATTAAAGGACAGATTTAAGGGGTCATATTCACGGAATGTTTGTATGTTTTAAAAATGTCATTGAATGACTTAAAAGAAAATGTTATATTTTGTTGAGTATAATATTAACAAAGAAACAGGTACAATAACAACGGGCATGCCCTCGGGTTCGAAGGCGGAACGTAAAAGCTAACGCGCCACCACGACCACTCGCAGATCATTACATTAAGGTACATGTAGTTGTTCGACCGCTATGTCGGTAAAATTTTGCTAAATGATCGATTTACTATTTTTCTATTCCTTAGTCAAGAGTGTTACTTTGTTTGTTAAGTGTAATGCATACATTTATTTTTGAATATATAAAACAAAATGTGTAATTGTCAATATTAAAGCTGTTCTTCAAGTCCTTACAAATCTTAAAAGTGCCCTGTTGAAGACTAAAGCGGCACTACAGACAACAGACAGAAAGACACACTGGTAAATCTGAAAGGAAACTCTCTGCCTTTGCTGGATTTTCGCGTAAAACAGGCTTCCTTAAAACTAAAAAAGCGGACTACGCGGGCTTATCAGGGAAGATAATTAATGCTCATGTATTGAGCCCGGTTTTCCCACATTTCCGGCTTCTATTTAACACCACCACCGTGAATATAAAATCAGGTAAAGTAAACTTATATTATTTTGTGCATGTACATGTACGTGTATTTAACAATACAATGTCCTTCGCCTTCACGTTTGTAAACGGATGCTGCTAAGGTTGACATACGGACATTCAAATAAATTATTAATCGTACCGAGCAAAATCATCAACCGTGTTTATTCTTCATTTCAAAATCAGCAATATGAATTTAATAAATTGCCTGATGTGAATCTTGTTATGTCAAGTAATTAAACACGTCAAGAAAATGTGGGGGGAAATGGTTGTCAAACAAACGATTTAGAACGTCATCGATCTATTTGCAAATCGCAATTGATATGACAGTATCGTTTGCAGATCTTAAGTGCTAAACCAAATGATGTTAAGATCATCGACGTTTATATTTGATGTATCTAGAAAAATACGAAGCTGCTGTTTCATAATCTACGAGAACCGATTGCAAGAACTGCTACTGTTCAATCATTATTTTAAACATGAAAATAATATTGCACAATTGATTTGTTTCCTGAAAATATCAACAATGTTTTTCATTGTTATGCGTTACTCAATCTTGAACACATTTTGCTAAAAAAATTGATTTCTATGTAGACCAACATAAAGCGTGGATACTTTTGGCAGTGTCACATTAGCATATATTGCTCGCTATATTCAGCCATATACATTGATATGTGACCATATCATTGCAATGGTATACATGTAGTTTCAGGACATGGATTAAGATAATGACAAAATTCTTAATGTAAGATACAAACTACCTGTAATAACCCAGTATAACCCTGCGATCATTTTAGGCGTGTATAAAGCTTACTAGTATATAGTTTTAAGTATCCGGTATTAATTGTTGCGAGCTTGCCCTTTCCTTTCAGCTATATTGACCACATAGCGAATAACAATAAATGCTACTAATCGCTTCCAAATACTAACTGTATTGCAAAAGTATCAAGTAACTTTTATTTACGGAGTGGACGTTTAAAATAAGATTTTTTTAACTCAGCTTCGTTTGGAACACCTAGTGTGATACCATTTAATGTTAATTAAAGACATAACATTAAAGTCTGGCATTTACAGGTTCAATCACCATACCTTCACGCTTAGATAAACCGCTTTGGTTTAAAATATTGGCGTAATGAGACTTCGGCTTAGTACCTTTCATTCTGAATGAGCGGTTTGTCACACCTGGTGGACTTTTTGTTGGGCCAAGAAAAGATGGTAGAAAATGGCACACCGAGTTGCGCTGTGTGACATGAAAAAGCAATAAGCGCCGAGATAATCTGATTGATTCCTTCATGTTTCGATTTCATCCAGCTTGTTTTGGTTAACGAACATTAGAAGAACGTTAAACGCACTGATTGGGACATTGCCGGTGAAAATGGTTATCTGTTTCAATGCATTAATTACGACACGCTTTTGTTGGCTTAAAATAAAAAAGTCAGAGGAATGATTTAACGAACTTAAAACATAAAATAAGTTTTTTTCGGTTCGTTGAATTATTTAAGGGGATTAACGATTGATCCTGAAAATCAACTTCAAAGCAAAGATGTCTTTTTGAACATTATGACTCATTGCATTAATTCTGAAACTGTTTTTCTTTTTATTCAGCATGCGTCCTTTTTTGCTAACCTCGCTCTGCCACGAAAATATGAAATCGTTATTGTTTGAGTTTACATCATATGATGATGTTATTTAAAGCCTCGAATCAGTAGTTATTTTAAAGTATCAACTGACAATTGCAGACTATCAAGATTTCCATATCATTAAGGATTGCGTTTATTTACACCAGTGTCTCAGCATGTTAACACACCAGGTTAGGTACTGTTTAATTATTGAAAACCAAAATAACCTTATAGCGTCAATATAGTTAATCGTTACGATATATCACGTCCCATTTAATCTACTAATCATATTATTTATCCAGACAAACACGTGCAGTCATGCAAATCAGTATGAATTTTATTCTGTTAAATATTTTTCTGTCAATTTGCACATTAACAAAGTCAGCTTAATCTGTATTCCGTTATCATTGTTATCTGTTTCGATGCGATTTAATTGTAAAGACTTTGCAACACGGCGTGTTATGAATTTGAGGTACAGTGTAACAAGCTCTGTTCCTTGTCCTATTCGGATTAAACAGCATGCACAGAATGCATTTCGCTTACTGGATCATATTTTAAATTGGAATAGCATAATTGTAAACTTAATTCATGTAAATGGTGGTATTGAAATTGATAAACCAAACGACGCCATGCATCGTTATCAGTGTTGTTCATGATTTATTCACATTCATACGGGAAATAAGTCAAGACCATGACCAGTACACGTCTTTCGATTAACCCATTCATGCCTAGCGTCCTGAAAAAAGGACATTGCAAACAGCGTAGACCCAGATGAGACGCCGCATAATGCGGCGTTTCATCTGGGTCTGCGCTGTTTGCTTAAATGAATTTCTTTATGAAATATTCTAAGTATAGAAATAAATATACTTGACACCCCTAATTTTGGAAATAAATTGATCCAATTTAGAAGGACGGGAGAGTCCACTGGGCATGAATGTGTTAATGTTAAAAAGTCATCAACAGCTCAATATGTTTTACCCAAATAACCATATCCGCATTTACCAATTATAATGTCCTGATGAATTTATGTGTAATTAAACCTTGTTGGAAACAGAAGTCAAGCTACGTTATCTTATAAAGGCCCTGTAAGTGTAAACTTTACGCGTTTTCTTTCGTTAACATAGGACATTAATCATAAAGTCGATTTGTTCTTTCGTGTGGTAAAGAAAACTTCCGAAAAAGACAAAACTTTCTCCGTATGTGTTTAACTGAAGTTAAAGCTTTTCTTCTGTGAGGCCCGATTTATAAAAATGGCGCCATCTTTCTGTTCACAGTCTGATGGTTCCAACAATTATTCAGACTATAACTCCATTCATTAGAGGATTATTTAAAAAAAAAACATTGCTTACATTTTAAAAAAGTGTTTAATGCATGTGGCCCACAGGTGGTTAGCGTGTGGCTATGATATTAATTAGTGAAAACATCATTTTGAATGATAAATAATCATATTATAACGAAAAATTAACTTTTCTGAAAAAAAATATTTCACTATCAAATATATATATAACAAGGTATGCAACTCAAAATCACCCCATAACGGGGTGCATCGCTTTGAACAGCCATATCTTCATCAATTGTGCAGCGATTTTCACGATCTCGGTCTTATTCAACGCAGAAATGAATTTCCTTTCTGGAAATGTATATGTCTTGCAATATTTTTACAAATGCTGGGTCAACTTTTAAGAAATAACACGATACACAACACGCATGACCCAGTTGACAGTGATCATGTATTCTTTATGAATGAAATCTCCAGTTGTAAAGACACACCTCCGCATTGGACCAATGAAATCACTCGTATGTTTAAAATGTCAGTTAGTTGAAATGTATGTAAACAAAGGTTTCAAACGGCGCTGGACAGTTAGTCTTGATGCAGAATGTAACGACAAGAACGGTAATAATGTTTTTTCATACGTTTTATTGAATTATGGTATCGAACTACATGAACTTTGTAGGGAAGTTGCCCTTTACTTCGTGAAGATTTCAGTCTTAAAGACAGCATGATCACTGTCAACTGGGTCATGCGTGTTGTGTATCGTGTTATTTCTTAAAAGTTGACCCAGCATTTGTAAAAATATTGCAAGACATATACATTTCCAGAAAGGAAATTCATTTCTGCGTTGAATAAGACCGAGATCGTGAAAATCGCTGCAAAATTGATGAAGATATGGCTGTTCAAAGCGATGCACCCCGTTTTGGGGTGATTTTGAGTTGCATACCTTGTTATATATATATTTGATAGTGAAATATTTTTTTTCAGAAAAGTTAATTTTTCGTTATAATATGATTATTTATCATTCAAAATGATGTTTTCACTAATTAATATCATAGCCACACGCTAACCACCTGTGATGTGGCCTATAAAAATATGAATTATTAAAATTAACGACTTTTTAACATTTTAAGAGTTTCTGTCACACAATATGGATTTTGTTTTCAAATTAATGTATAATGCATGTTAGTCTGTCGCAAACGATGCGCCCGATGAAAAAAACCTTGGAATTCTCTAAAAATGTCATATACTGATGTCATAGGTCAAGGTACATATCAGTGTATTGTCGGGATCAGGCCTTTGCAAGCTCAAACGTCACCCCCATTAAATGATTAAAACATTATTTGGTATAACGTATCATGAGGTAAAAGTCATACATGTATTTCATGTATTTCACATATTAACTACCCCTCTGCCAACACAACAGTCAATCTGAAATACCAAAACTCTTATTTTAAAAAAACTTTTATGAATAATGTCTTATATTGAATCACAAGAGACGTGTGAGCTTACACATCACAAAGAAGTGCTTGTCCAACATTTATGTACATTTACGGATTTTAAGTTGAGGTCCTTACAATGTGCTGATTGCTTTATTTAAGGGCAAATTTATTCAAGGAGGTAAAGAGTCAAAATATACGAATGTTGTTTGGCTCTTGCTTCCTTGCTCCTGAAATTAGAAATAATTAGTAGCAATCTCATGAAATGTATGATTAATCTTAAGTGTGGTGTGACTTTGTCGCGCCTATAAGTCGTGTTTACCGTCAAGGGACCTGTTCACTGAAAAATGACAATTTGATGACCTTTAACAAGAAAACAAGAACACTGGGTACAACGAAATAGAAATACGAACATCAAATGTACTTTAAAGTTATCCATCAGCAATTGTTGGCTTGAACTGAAAAAAAAGATTTACGAAAACAGCAACTGGTTATTCGTTTATCTCCAGGTTAACACGTTTGACTTTAAAGGGGCCTTTTCACAGATTTTGGCATTTTTTTAACTTATTCATTAAATGCTTTATATTGATAAATGTAAACATTGGATCATAAAAGCTCCTGTAAAAAATCAAGAAAAAAATTAAAAAAGGAAAAGAACATTGCCCGGAGCAGGTTTCGAACCAGTGACCCCTGGAGTCCTGCCCGAGTCCTGAAGTAAAAACGCTTTAGCCTACTGCGCTATTCCGCCGAGTACATATTCTTGGCGTATTTTATACCTTATATAAGCAATCTTCGTAGTTTCACAAAATTTAACGACAAAAACAGAACTCTCCAAATTATTCAATCGTTTCGCGTTGCAACGCTTTATAATTCTTAGGTTTTAAAATCGTCAAAAGATGCATATAATGGCTATATTAGAGCATGGTTAATGTTCAGTATTACTGTTTCCTCACAAATATCATAACTAAAACGAAAACTTACGAATCTGAAACATTTTTTTTCAATTTTGTCAATTTACCAAAGCGTGAAAAGATCCCTTTAAAAGGTTAACCTGGAGGTTAACTTCATTAAAATGGGTTCATTGAATATTATCGTTTTTATTAACATGATTGCTTGATGCATAATTAATTCATAACAATTAAACATGTGTGTATATAACACCTTAAATTATGAAAATACGATCGGATGGATTAATCGTTATGATCTTAAACTCTTGGCACGTCAATATACATAAATGCTTTGCTTATTTTTATTCCTGACAGTAGTCTATGAAATTACTTAATTGAGCCGCGTACTAAGAAAACTGAGCATAATGCTTGTGTGTAAAGTGTCGTCCCAGAATAGACTGTGCAGTCCGCACAGGCTAATCAGGGGCGACACTTTCCGCCTATATTGGATTTTTGCTAAGAAGAGACTTCATTCAAGCGAAAAATTTCATAAAAGCGGAAAGTGTCGTTCCTGATTAGCATGTGCGGACTGTACAGGCTGATCTGGGACGACACTTTACGAACATGCATTATGCCCAGTTTTCTCAGAACGCGACTCAATTTATTAATTATATCACATTCGGATGCAGTCTTTGGTTTTTGTTTTAAGTCAAATACTCATATTGTTCTTCTGTCTTAATGAGAAATTTTGCTAAGTATGGTGCTGCTCTCATTTCCTGAAGTATTTGATTCAATTAATTTTAAATGCGATAACGATCGGATAAAATAGAATATCAGGTAAGTGTTGAATGCAGCTAAGTTAGTTGTTTGAAATATAAAACCCGTACCACTCTTCTAGGCACGTTGATTGGTTTTGTAATGGCATCGCGTAAATACAGAACTCTGTATTTTACTCTAATAAGGAATTCTCATTAATATGTCAAAGATAATATCTGCCATCCTCCATATATTCAGTTTAAAAAGATCTCCCTTAATTTACTGATAAACTTTTAACCTCGACACTCGTAATGGCCAAAGTTATCTACACCACAATTAAAAGTTATTTATGATATGTATTAAACGTGAAAGATCTGTATTGAGCTTTACAATGGTGCATTGACGGAAAAGATTTTTTTATAAAGATAGCAAAGTTTTTAATCACATAAACATAGTAAAACATTTATTATTACGCTAAAAATAAACGCTATGAAGATGTGTAGTAATACTCAATACATTACAAAATAAAGATAACCACGAGCATATACGAATTGTCTGCAAACACGCTAATGGTTTGCATAAGTTTCTTATTTATTTTCGCCATCGCTCCGTTCGTCCACTTCAAGTAACATACAAATACTAAAATTCAACGAATATTACGCAAACATTCGTAAAATAAATTTAACCCATAAACAATAAGGGTTCATTTTAGCAATAGTCAAAAGGTCAACGCTAGATGTAATATGGTAACATAGATTTTATCGAGATACAAAATGCTCGTTTTTATGTGTTTTTTTGTGGCACAACATATTCCATTTCAATTTCACGCAACGATATCAATTCATACGACCCACGAACACTAACTTGGTACATGAACATGTGTTGAATATATTGTCCCACATAAAACAAAACCGAGCATTTTTATCTTGTTAAATCTATATTACAAGATCATATCTAGCTATGAGGAACATTGCTTGTTTATGTTTTATCTTTATTTTCTTAAATATTTTACACAAGATTCGTTGATTTTGAGGGTTAATGGGCTTTCAAGGTCTAATACGCATCTGTTATGTACCTAGTATGATTCAACGAAACGGAAAGAATTTGAAAAATGACAAAGTTTTAGAAAATAAAATAGTCCTGATATAAGTGGGGAAATCATGTGACAAAAAAAATGGTTATGACCAGTCCGAGACGGGTATTGTTCGTTGTTTTTAACCCTTAATTACTTTAAGTCAGTGTTAAAATGCCGCTACCTTTCTAGCCAAAACGGCAAGAAAGTGATTACCGGTATCTTTTATATCGTTTTGATATTCGCACTCAATCTGACGCATCGGACAGTGGGCTACACCAGACGATCGCCGTTATGGCGGAATTGTCCGAGGAGTCCCGATTGATTCGCACTTTATATCGCCTTTACTCGCTGCAAAATTTCTTAGCGGGTCACAAAAATACACTCCCGCTAAGACAATTCGCAATAAACGCTTATTATTTTCTTGCTTATATGGCGGAAAAGTGAGCGCCGTTTTAACAATAAATACAATTAATAACCTGTATAAAACTGCGAGAAATACCTGCCTCGGCATAGACACCGCCATCTTGTTTGTAACGTGATTACCCCCTCTTGATATTTACTATTTTAGCCGCTTTGTCACAACGATTCTTTGATGAATACACAACAAAACAAAACATAATTTTAGAAATCACAAATTTATGTTTGTATTGATTGTTATTATCTGTAAAATATATCGAATTGATTTTTTAATAAAAATTGATTTCGTAAACTGGTTGTAATAAATTATGTTGAAACACTTTTTCTTGGGTAAGCCTGTGCTAACAGCATACAACCGTTATCAAATACCGGTAACTCATGTTCAAGGTTCAAACTTCAAAGACTGCAGGCAAGAGAAAACACATTTACTTGCAATTATTATCATAGCAAATCAGTAGCCAGCTCAGATAATCGTTGTTTGAATGTATAATAGTCGTGAGTAGCATTAACATAGTTATTCAATAGTTATTCAATTCATTTAAAAAAAAGGTTGCGCACGTGAACATTCAAACAGACCTTATGAATAACTTAATGTTAAACAAACAAGTATGGGTCGATTGTAAAGAAGGTCATAAGACAGGCTTTATTTTTTAAATGGTTATTAAGCATATTGATAATTGATTTAACGTACGTTTGGAGTGTACACGCAAAATGCATGAAAAACGCATCTCAAATAAATGCATTGAAATATCTCAACAGACGGAACCTGTCTCAACTACTTAGCCCATTTATGCCTAGTGGACTCTCCCATCCTTCTTAATTGGATCATTTTATTTTCAAAATTAGGGATGTCTTGTATATTTATTTCTATATTTAGAATATTTCTTACAGAAATTATTTTAAGCAAACAGCGCAGACCCTGATGAGACGCCGCATCATGCGGCGTCTAATCTGGGTCTACGCTGTTTGCTAAGGACTTTTTTCTAGACGCTAGGCATAAATGGGTTAATAAGAAGCAATACGGTTCATTGGTAGAATAGATTGTTCAGATTGAATGTTTAAAAAAAGATTGCACATGCAATTAAGATTAAGTTTCCGAAGAAATGCTGAAAATGTGCATGCATGTTAGTTTCTTAACTAACGCCACCATGCGGTAAAATAAAAACAATAAGTTATCATATAACGTGTATAAATTGCACGTAATGCGTTTTGCACAAGAAGGTTTATAGTCAGGAAACCTAAATTCGATACGAGGATACTCGAGAAAAGAGCTAACAAGCTAAACAGTCTGAATATGATCTGTGTATTAAATTTAAGTTGATTAAGGGCTTGGTTATAAATTGATTTAATTCTTAAATGGTCGTTTCATGAATGGCAGAAAACATTTCTGGTCTGACAGTTTCTTTGCATCGTAAAAATTAGGCTTCAACTTATTGTGAAGATTACAATTTGCGATATTAAGAATGAGCGATTTTCAACATCTTCATTTGAGTCGTGTTCTGAGAAAACTGGGCACAATGCATACGTTCATGTGCGTAAAGTGTCGTCCCAGATTAGCCTGTGCAATCCGCACAGGCTAATCAGGGACGACACTTTCCGCTTTAATGACATTTTTCATTAAAATGAAATCTCTTCTTAGCAAAAATCCAATTTAGGCGGAAATTGTCGTCCCTGATTAGAATGTGCAGACTGCACATGCTAATCTGGGACGATACCTTACGCACATGCATTATGCCCATTTTTCTCGAACGAGGCTCATGTTTATCTTACACAGCCCACTGGCGTAAATTATTTTGATAACAATATTAAAAACATTCTGATATACAAAAAATAAAAATACTTTTATGGAGGATTTTGCTATTGTAGCAGCATGCCCGTTCTCGCTGTGAAACCTCCGCACATTCCTCGTTGATTCCAAGAGCATGCCAACTAAATTGAACCTATTTTTTTCGCATGCTTGAAGCGTTAAAGTCAACAATGAGTTATGTTTTGTTTTATTTTATAATAAATTTACTCTCGCGCGTTCAATAATAATTAGCAGATACGATTGTCTTCCAGTCCGATACATTTATGATAGGATAGTGATTCAATGAACGGATACACGACCTCAAAGTTGACACGCGAAAAATCTGGGTTTTGGTCTTAATTGAACACTACGTCACGTTTGTTGCGTGATAGAGGTAGAACATGAATAAGCAAATCTAGAAGCTGCGAATAGAAGTTTGAATATGTTTCTTAGATTGAAATTCTGAATAAGTAGTTCATTCTTTTAGCAAGATTGTGGTAGTAATTACCATGCAAAGTATTTTATACACCCTTAAATAGTAGTATTATAGAGGATATATGACATATACTATCGTTTGGATGCAATTAAAGTTCGTTCCTTGAATGATCATTTTATTCATTTCTGTATCACGCATACGTATGGCTTTCTCCTTAAAATTCATTTGTGTACAAGTAATGTTCACAAAACTTAAGCTTTAAGACTACAAGCGCAATCTTTTAAGAAGTAATTTAAGAATCAATGATCGATGTTAATATGGTTAATTAAGTATTTCGAAACAAATATAGGCGCGTTTGGATATTGTTTATTGGTTGATTGAAAAAACTACCGACACTGGATTTTAGGGGTAATATTAAACTGTGGTCAGAAGCGAGTCTGTACATCTAATGAACGCGATATTAGTGGATAGATTGTATCAATCTTATCGAATTGTTATGACTATTATAACTGGAAAATCAACTGAGAGCGAAATGTTGTGAATATCGACGTTGACATAGAAAGTGAGAGAGAAATTCTGTGAGAATTTGCACTAACATTGAAATTGAGAGCGGAATGATTTGTGTATGACTTCCCAACGTTGGACAAGCATCAATTGTAACGATTTTATTCCACTTAGCGGAGAGGTTTGCGTGTGAAGTTTGCGAACTTTTAATAGTTCGATCAAAGCAATATATCTGTGTTTTTGTTTTCATAAAACAAAAATGTTAATAGCAATCGGTGAATTCCAAATATTGGTAAATGTTCGACCATCAAAAGATCTTGTTACCAGTTGCATGTTGACCATACAGCAACTACTTGTACGAAAAAATATATATGCACTTATATTTCACAATCTCATGTTGCGCGTTTGTTATTGCTGAGTATGTATTAGCCGTGCTATTCGAATAAAGGTTTTAATGCATGTGCGTTAACTGTCGTCCCAGATAAGCCTGTGCATGCCGCAAGCGAAGCAAGGAATACACTTTCCGCTTTTATGGGTTTTTTTCGTTTGCAGAAAGTCTCTTCTTAGCAAAAAAAAAACAGTCGAGGCGGAAAGTGTCGTCCTTAATAAGCCTTTGCGACCTGAAAAAGGTCATCTGGGACGACACTTTACGCGCATGCATTATACCTCCTTTCACAGAGCACGGCCTATATGCTACTGATTGATATTAATGTACGGTAATAAAAAAAAACATAAAACGGTCCAATTTAAGATATGAAATATGATGTACTTCCAAAGTAACAGAAATGCGTTTCTTTTTATAATAGGATATATTCTTGTTTCCCAACATTTTACGTATTATAAAAGGCATGATATGCGTTTTATTAATGTAAATGTAAAGTCCATTTTACAGATCATGTGTCTTGTTCTGAGAAAACTGGGCTTAATTCATGTGCCTAAAGTGTCGTCCCAGATTAGCCTGTGCAGTTCGCACAGGCTAATCAGGGACGACACTTTCCGCCTAAACTTGATTTTCGGTAAGGAGGGACTTTCTTGAAACTAAAAATACCATAAAAGCGGAAAGTGTCGTCCCTGATTAGCCTTTGCGGACTGCACAGGCTAATCTGGGACGACACTTTACGCACATGAATTAAGCCCAGTGTTCTCAGAACAAGACACATATGTACAATACCATTTATATTGGTAAACATAAATTTATACTTTTACAATCATCTAACTGCCATCATATTTTATTAGCAAGTAAACCGTTAGGAAACAGTTATATGACCAGATAATATCTTAATAACGTTTCTTTTCAATATAATAGCAGCGAATACTAAACAAATAAGTGCTGATAAAGTTCAAACAAATCTTCATTATTAAGGTTTGTTTCTCAGAAAACGCTAATAAAGTATTGTTAAGTTGTGTATTAAATATTCAGTAAGAACATGCATTAAATTTATTTTAGCTCTTGAGTAGTTAGTTACAAAATGAAGCTCGTTGTCAATAACCTTTTCTGGTCATTTAGTTGACTTGCTCATCAAGAGCTTTATTTAATCCATGGCTGCCTAAATTAAAAACGGAATAAGCATATTTGTATGCTCTTACTGTCTTGGCAGAAGTATCTGTTTGCGTTGAACATACAATGTATATCTACTTATAAATATATTTGCTATAATTTTCACAAATGTATCTTTGTTATACTTTTCTAACAATAATACGCTTAAATAAAAAGGCAACGTACTTTTTACAAAACTATACAAATACCATACTGCATAAAGTGTTGAAATGCTTCTTACCTGCTACAATGTATATGCTGAGAAGAAGAAGAGCCACTGGTGTTCTGTAGAGCATAATGTCTCAGATTATTGCTTAAAATTAATTTATATATATTTACAAATTGTAATTAATATTATTTACGTGCAATTTCAAACTAAATATTATATTATTCCGTGTTCCGTACTTGTTGATAAAATATTGTACTAAATGTATCATTCACATCCAGTGTGAGTTACAATTTCGTAGCGATCGCTTTCCAAAGTGACGGGTGTCCTCTGTCGTTTAATGCACGTTGAGTTCTTCCAAACACCAATCGTCTGCGAGAGCTTTAAACCACTGCATCTGACGTACAAGGGCACATGTTATTTTTTCCTAGTGATGACACGCCTCGTTTTACCGTTAAAACTGACCAATTCTGGTACATGCTCTCGTACAGCGGAAATGACGGCGTAGGCAACCAGTGCGCGTGCTATTCAAATTCGTTTATAAACGCCTCTTGAATTGGAAAATTGGGAATGATTATTACAGCGGGTGTTAAGATACGAAAATAAAAGTAATTACTAAGAAGGCCGATTATGGTAAGCTCCTCCTTGCCACTTTGCAATCAATCAATTTCCTTCACAACGAGCGGTATCGTCTGATTGACAGACGCCGAGGCTTCAATCGGAAGTATGCCGAATCAACGTATCAACACAGATTGCATTGCTAATTTGAATTCGCATCTTGCATATTACGTCGTCTTTTATATTTAAAATTCATTGTATGGCTTATACTTTGTTTCAGAGACTTCATTCTTGTTAAAACATTCTTCAATTATTTAAATATATGTTAAATAAAATAAAACTAAAATAGCCATTACAAGTAACATCAGGGCAGTTCTTGTTTCATTGATATGCCCACTAAAATGGTGGAGAAATTCTCGTCGCCGCTTTAAAAAAAAAAGTTGCTTAAGTAAATACGGTCTTCATTGTCACATAGTATAACTGAGTTATTTAAAATATTGCATCAATTCAAGATATTCAATATAAACATTACAAATATGTTAATGTATAATTGATTTATTATTAATTATGTGATTAGCTCGAATAATTGCATTTAAATGCGGGATAAAAAAAAATCGAAAAGTATAACGTACACTGTAAAAGACGCATCATATAAGCACATGATTGGGTTAGCTTAATTCATATGTGTTCTTTGTTTAATCATAACCTACGTTCCACTTAATATTAATTGTTTCTGTTTTTTAGGCATATTCTTTATTTGGATCTCGTAAAATTTAATTGCACTTGCTTTTTGTGTCGTTGTGTAATACAAATGACAGGACGAAAAACTTAGAAACAACAATAATGACCAACAAAGGGTATCTGCAAAATGCGCACAATATTGTGTACATAAAACATCAAATTAATTTATTATAACTCTGAATCAGATCTGTTAATTACCTTGGTTTCAATATACATCAACTACTTCGTATGATGAAAATTTCGTCAAATACTCGAAATGGCTTAGCCCAGGCAAGGAAACCAGCATATATTTATTAGTTTTTTAAAATTCATATTTCCCAAACTTCAATTGATTTTGAAGAGAAAATAAACCAGCGTCTTGGATCTTCCTCATGTTTGCTGATATTAACACGTTATGACCTTATTGCGTTTTTTGAGCATTTAGAGGGTTCGTCGCCCGTCCAAAACATGCAAATATATCCATTTTGATTAACTTAATTAATTCAATACACAAATGACTTAAATTGTAACAAATATATTGCTGTGGTGATGTGTTGATGTGCATATATAACATTATATCACCTGTTTAATGAAGATACATTTGTCATTTTTCGTGTAAAATATAGTACCCCTTGCAAGCAAAGCTGATTGGGTTTTACAGTACAAACAACCAGACGCTTGAGAGAACAAATGGTATCCAATATATCAAACATATCCCATACGAATGCATTCCACAGTAAAACAAAATGAGATTGTTTTGTTTTTCTTAATCCTGATTAAATCACTAGTCGGTTAAATATTTATACTAAAATCAGTGAATAAAAATGTGTTCAAAAAAGTAATATAGTCGCATACAGGCGTTAATTGCCAGTTCACGCTACAAATGAGCCGCGTTCTGAGAAAACTGGGCTTAATGCATGTGCGTACAGTGTCGTCCCAGATTAGCCTGTGCAGTCCACAAAGGCTAATCAGGGACGACACTTTCCACTGTTGTGGTATTTTTAGTTTCAAGGAAGTCTCTCCTTACCAAAAATCAAGTTTAGGCGGAAACTGCACAAGCTAAACTGGGACGACACTTTACGCACATGCATTTTGCACAGTTTTCTCAGAACACGACACAAATGGATCAAACGTTTTGTGGGTGACTGACTATCGAGCGTCATTATTTCAATCTTAATGGCAACAACGGTGAAAATGTTGAGTAGCATTTGAAGTACCAGAGCTAAGCAATCAATGCCGCCGTGCTTATCTCTAAACACTGGAATTATTGGTCGCACAAATAAATGAACATTGATATTG
This sequence comes from Dreissena polymorpha, assembly GCF_020536995.1. NCBI lineage: Eukaryota > Metazoa > Mollusca > Bivalvia > Myida > Dreissenidae > Dreissena > Dreissena polymorpha. The sequence goes on along the minus strand of NC_068356.1, from coordinate 103,333,428 downwards.
AGTGGATGATTAGCCTCGCGGTTCACTGTCACATTACGGCATTTCCTTCCTGCGCACCGGATGTACCACGTATCACGTGATCTCACGTTCTTTGTATAAATTGTGTTCGATCCAGGTCGGTTACGCCGCGTTTATCTAAATGTAGCTCTGGCATTGTTATGGCTTATTTATTAAGTGCCCAGAAACCGCCACTTGCCTTTTTCGTCATAATTAAAAACGTAAATGCCCTTTATTCATTTCGTTTGAGTTTATTTGATTGGCAGTTTGAACAATAGTGAATAATCTTAAGTTTTTACCGACAAACAATTAATTAAGATGAAAAAATTGCTAGTGGGACGCATATTTATCGTACGTTGAAAATGAACAAAAACAATATTGTCATCCCCTTTAATTCCATTTAAGGAAAAGAACATCCTTTTGGTATAGAATTGTTTATCAAACAGTACGCATACAATTAAATATCAGAGAAATAACTATTTGCAAAGACAATTAATTGTGCTAGAACCACTGCATATGGCCTGTTCCCAGATCAAATTAATGGTCTAAGTAATATATTGACTCCATGAGTGGAATACAGAGGTATCACGTTTTATCAGATCCCAGCAGTAACAGGAGATTGGTGATTAGGATTTCCCTATTATATCTGCTGGACGCCTCATTATGCCAGATCGTTTATTTCTTAAGTTAGGCATATCCCAAAATGCGCTTCTTTGTAACGACATCCTAACGTCACATAACGAAGTGTAGAAGGCGTAGTCAATTTATAAGTCATTTTTAGCAAAATAATGTAAGCATTTATTACTTAACAAATACTAGTTATACCATCGATTGTATTATTACTATCTAACTCTTACGCAGTGAAGTGTTTAAGAATTATTACATTTAACTTTACAAGAATATTTAACTCAAAGATGAGTCAAAAGTAAATTGTCTGGATTTGTTTAGCAACTAAAAACTTGTGTTTTGAATGAAATATACATTTAATGATTACGTTCATAGAAAACGTCATTGCGTCACAATATATGGTATTACTGGACTTGACGTATCTTTCCATGATGAGGCAAAGCTATTGTTTCAGAATCACAATGTTACAGTATGTATAATGTAATAATAACACAAGTTGACATGTAGTTTATGTTCAAGTCTTCAAGTCAATCGCCTGTAAATCTGTTTTAAGATGTAGAGACTTGGAGTGGAGTTCCATTTTTCCTACCTTTAAAGGGGGGTGGATCGTAGGCAAATTACTGGTGAAGCGTAAGTGAGAAACAACTATCTGTTGTTCAAAATGACGACCAACGGCTGAATTTTTAACGTATTGTCCGATCTTTTGAAAGGTTAGTACATGTACCATACTTATTCGACATTATCCTTACGCGCAGAATGATCTACTGAAATCCATTTAAACTTGGTATAAATCATATAGATACACTATCAAAGTTAATGAAAACTGTATACGCAAGTGCCTGATTGCTTACGATTGCTTGTTTATGCATTTTATGTCATAATTATATAGTTTTCTCAGCATTTTTTATGGAAAAGACTCAAGACACATTAAAGTTTGCCTTGCATAAACACGAGGATGCTTTCAAAAGGCAATCGCAATAAATGCATCAAAATTCGATAAATAACCCATATTTTTACAACTGGTAAGCACAGTAACCCTTCTTTTCGTAACGGGTGTTTATGCAAAAGCACACTAGGTATTGTCATGGTACACGTTAAATTAGTCTTTTACATTTACGGAAAACAATTATGTATAATTATATATTTTGTTTCAGATTCCTTCAAATATGCCTAGTTATCATGGAAGATTGAGATGATGATGGTCCTGTTTGCCAAGACTTGAATGCATGAAAGTGATAAAAGTCAAAGGCAAATGTGTACTTGGATTACATCCAGCAATTAATCTGAACACAGTACATAATATTATAGAACATGTTTTTCAGTATGTACTGATAATATATATATATATATATATATATATATATATATATATATATATTTAATTAAGTATTGCATAATAGAATAAGTAATAAATTGTGTACTGCTCGAACTTATTTATTTAAAATGAACATAAATGTTAAATACACCATTAAATTGAAGTTTGAAATATCGTCGTTTTTAACAAACATGTTAAGCTAAAATATAATATTATCTTCTTATTTACTTATTTTCCTGTTTAAGTTTCATTATTCATATTTTTGCCTTGAAGCATGTACACGACTTTTGTATAGGTAAAAACAAAGTAAAAGCACTTTAGCAATGATATTGCCGTTAAAGCTGTTGCCCAGAGTGTCAGTCGTGCGTTGGGTCTCGAAATCGCAAAATGTAAAGGCTTGGGTAGCGTTCCATATAATGTTTTTTCCAAATTATACGATTCTGTCGTTTGGTCTGTATTCATTTTCAGCGCTCCTTTATGGGGCGCTCGGACTTATTCATGTATAAATGCGGTGCAAAAGAGGGTGCAACGCTTTTTTCTAGGAGTCGGAAAATATACACCAAATGATGGCATATCGGGTAATATGGGTTTGATACCACCGCAAGTACGGCAGTGAAAATCTGTGACGCTGTATTGGTCACGTTTATCATATATGAACGCAACGAGGGTCAATTAGTCTGTCAACAGAATTTTCTTTTCTAATTTCACAATTGCTTCTTGAGATGTATTGCAATACAATACAAGATAAGTATTGATGCAAAGCATCAAAGAGCGTCGGGAATTTCAGTGTAAAAGGCACTCAATGAAGTTACATGGAACGGTTTTTTTCTACTGTTAGTATTAATATATTGGCCGATTATTTTAAACAAAATAGAAATAGATACTGGTATAACCATTATCTATGATTTTGTGTTATAACCCCCAAATAACCATTATTTATGATGTTGTGTTGTAACCCCCAAATAACCATTATCTATGATTTTGTGTTGTAACTCCCAAATATTTCAAAGTTCATTTTATTTACATTGGTTTCCGTTTTTTTACTGGTATCCGTGAGCAGTTTCCATTAATGGTACAGAACTGTGTAGGTTTTAAAACATCTGCTTCATCTTGTAAGCGTTATTTCACATTTTGCTCAACTTGAAGGGGAGATGATTCTGAACTTATTCTTACGTTGCTCATTTACGATAGGGGTTGAGTACTCATTGATATGAAAACACTGTAAAAGTTTGAAAAAAGAAATTGTAAATTGTATAAAGAAGCTGCATTTCACAATACTTTGAAATTAAGTCAAAGATCATTATAGATTTATTGCTCCGATATTCATCATTTTCAATAGGGTTCGAGTAATACTGATATAAAAACACTTAACAAGTTTGGAAAAATTCAGACGAAAGTTGTGAAATCTTTTAAACAAGTGGAAATTGTTTATTTTGTTTAATTTAATAGAAAAAAATCTGGACTTATTGTCCCGATGTTTCTCATTTTAAATGAGGTAAAAATGCTCATTAATATGAAGACACTGTAAGTTTGGAAAGAATCCGATGAAAAATGTTGACATAATCACCTACCCAAGCAGTTTTTCACTTTTATTTTTAAATTCAAAGAGACATAATTTTGGACGTATGGTCCGATATTGCTCATAAAGAGTTTGGGTTGGGTCATCATTGATAAAAAAAAAACCTGTGAAAGTTTGGGAGCAATCGGATGAAATTTTGGACTTCGAACAAAGATTTCAAAAATACGTGTCGCGCTTCGCGCTCTATATGTGGTAGGGATAGGCCTATGATAGACCCCCATAAAAAAGGATAATAGATGGTTGTTTGCATTTATTTGTTAATATAAAAACACGTGTATTTTTTATAAGATTTTAAAGTGATGTAAGAAATTTTAATTAACGTTATCACCACGTTGCATCCATTAATTTTAATAAAAATGTCCAATTGTAGTAAAACGAATTTTAAAATGTCTACATAATATAAAGCTTTATTAAATTTATTAACCTGACTGAAAAAATTGTCAGCCGCGGAACTGTTCCGTTCGTGCCGGAACCCGGGATTGAACCGGGGCCTTTAGACGACTTTTGCGTAAACAACTTCAGTCTAACGCTCTCCCAACTGAGCTATTAAGGCTGACATTCACTTATGTACTGCTATTTGGTGAAGTTGTGTATAGCGATCGTTATTATATGTCTATTAATAAACTAATACATTATACGTTTTCATACCACACCGCCTTCCAATAAACTTGCTTGCGCGATAGGTCGTCAAATATCGTACTACATTGATTCTCCACTAAATAAGCAAATTAGAAAAAAAAACACAAAATAAATATATTTTGATTATGTTTTGTTTTTATATAAAGCATCATTTGTTTTTATACAAAACCAGAAAGTTTCGCGTATTTGCCCAGTCCCTGTGATCTTTCCCCTGCGATCAGTTGTGGATCAGTTATGAATTAAAACAATTAGCTTTGCATTCTTGGCAATAAATGTTGTAATAAATGTAATAGGCACAAATGCAGTACTTATTTATACTCAAATAAACGTAAATAAATGCGCACGCATTTAATATTATGTGCGCATGTGAAATCGATTCGTGAGCATGTAAAAATAATTATTGCGCACAAGAAAGCAACACGCCCGTACGTTTATGGACAAAAACAGCTCGCATGTCCCCTCTATGACACTTTACATTTAAGAGTGAAAACACAAATAAAAGAAACACGGCACTTATTAACAGCGCAAACATAAACTTGCGTATTGTATTGGGGTTTCTATTGTGTTAATGGTCAACACGCTGCTTTTTGCATAATCACCAGTTATGGAAAGTGTGTAACTGTGCTCACCAGTTTTGACAATGCGGGTTATTTTTTGCATTTTGATGCATATATTGCAATGGCCTGTTGGAAGAATCCTGGTGTCCGTGCAGGGTAAACTATGACGTTTCTTGAGGCCACCTTTCCATGAAAACTGTTGAGAAGATCTTACATTTGACCTACAATGCACATAAATCGTATACAATCACGATCTTGCGTATAAAGCCTTCATTTTTTTTTTAATCTACGGTATTTATACCGAGGTTAAATTAATATCAGAAAATCAACCTGCGCGTGAGGATATTGCAAAATAAGTTTGGAAAATGCACAAACCTCTCAAATATTCGGAGGAAAAAAATCGAACAGTCAGACATTGGCCGCCATTTTGAACACCTGTTTGTATTTTTTCTCACTTACGCTCTACCCGTTCCTCGCTTACGATCCATCCCCTGCTGCAGTGCTTAATCACAATGCGTATAAACACTCCTTACAAGTGATACACTTTGAATTAATGATCGTTAATGGTGATTAACCTATCAGGGAGTGTATTTGCGTCATTATAAACACCACTTGGTGGAATGAGTAGCGCCCACTTATCTATGATTATAATCAAAGCGCTGAAGGCATTGCAGTTGTTCGCTCTTTGAACGTATTAAATATTACTTTTTTCAAAAGTTCGACTTTTGAACGTAGACAAATTGAACGGCCACAAAAATTTCAAACAACCATGTAATTTACTTTAAATTGTCTGCAGTGGTTAGATTTTGAAA
>NC_068356.1:103015402-103022902 GCF_020536995.1 Dreissena polymorpha | reverse complement strand
AACCCGCAGCACAACCTCCTGCAATCAAAGACGACACTCTACCACTAGGCTTTAAGGAAGATTCTGAAATTGTTCGATCCCTCGTCAGAGCAACCAAACCAAAAATTAAGTCAAATATTGCCGACTCGGTATTATTGAGTCAGTTCATGAGAGATAATGGAAGATGCAACATCTCTCAAGCCCCCTAGCATCGCCTTAAGCAGTATTCAATTCTCAACACGAAAGTGCTGGATTCATTGATCCCGATGTACCATAAAAAAACACTTGATTAATATTCGACATAAAATCATTTGATTTATGACAAAACTATTATTTGAGCCAATTCACAGGGAAAGGGCAGTCTAATCAGTATCCAATTAAACTATTTAATATTGTCAGAAAACCGCTTTTAAAGGCCTCCTCACACATGCGAATGTCTCCCGACGTCAACTTGCGTGTACTGGCGAATTAGACTTCAACAAAATTCGTTCTCATTAGTATATGTACTTTTCACATCGTTGGTGGTGTTCGTATGTGTGCGTGTGTGAGCTTTTGCGATCGTTGCGATCAGTGCGTCGGAAAATTATAAACATGTTAAAAAATTGTTGGCGAATAAAAGTTTCGTCCATCGTTCGTTAAAATTCGTTTCAATACGTTAGCCGATCGGAAAGTCTTCGCATAGCGTTCGTCAACAGGCGTTAGAGGTCGCAGCTCTCAGCTAATTTGCATATCGAGATTACGTGATTTGCATATCAAGCGAAAAAGAACGATCTGAAAACGAATCATTATAATAGCTTGCGAACGTTTGCGAACTATATCGAGGAGTTGGGTATTGTATCCGACGCATTTAAGCGATTTATAACGATAATTTTCCGTTCAGACAACGAACGGTATACGCTCGTATACGAATCAATCCGAAGGGTAACTACGAAAAGCGAATCTATGCGAATCCATCCGAATAATAGCGCCACTAATTGTTGTAGAAGTTGTGCAGACATATGCCTATATATCATGCATATAATGTTGAATGTATCATTATTTTTTCGTCAAAATGGAAGATATACAACGACTGAAACTGCAGTATGTTGCTGCTTTGGCCAATCAAGAAGTAGTCCAGCAATAACTAAACATACACCGGTTTATTAGAGGCCGAATGAGGTGGAGAGGAGGAGCCAGAGCACGTAATATCTGGAGAAGACCATGGCTGCATCCCGAGAGACGGCGCCAATTTGGCATCTATGATCAGCTTATGGTTGAGCTTAGGCGAGAAGATCCTGCAACATTTAAGAAATTCCTCCGCATGCCTTCTAAAATGTACGATGAAATTTTGGTAAGGGTTCGTGATCGCCTCGTGAAGCAACAAACTCGGTACAGGGAACCATTGGAACCAGGGCTAAAGTAAGCTGCCACACTACGTCACCTGGTCTCTGGTGTCAAGTACTCAGACATGCAGTATTCCTGGCGTGTCGCTGAGAATACCCTGTCTGTAGTGGTTAGAGACCTGTGTCATGCTATATGTGAAGAATATGTTGATGAGGTTATGACAGTCCCCTCCACAGCTGAAGAATGGAGACAACTGGCTGATGGTTTCCTGAAGAATTGGAACTTTCCGAATTGCGTTGCTGCTATTGACGGCAAGCACATAGCTATCAGAAAGCCTGCCAGCTCTGGTTCCTGATATTATAAGTATAAGGGATTCTTCAGCATCATATTGCTGGCCATTGTCGACTCAGACTACAAGTTCGTATGGTGTGATCTGGTTGGTGAGTATTAGTCTACTTTTGTTATTACATTAATTATATACATTTAATGCTGTTTTCAATGTACAGTTGTATACTGACAATATCTTATCTTTTTGTTTTTTAAGGATACGGTTCATATGGGGGTGTCAAGATTTATTATGAAGTAGAATTCCTGGAGATGGTGCAGGATGGTTCCATTGGATTTCCAGACCCACAGCCCTTTCCAAATGACACCGTCGACATGCCATATTTCTTGGTTGGAGATGACGCTTTGAGCCTTAGCGAGAACATGCAGAAACCCTATGGACATAGAGTCCTGACAAGAAAGGAGAGAATCCTGATCTACAGGTTATCCAGGGCTAAGAGAGTAACAGAAAATGCATTTGGGATTTTGGCCAACCGATTCCAGGTACAGTAAAGTTCCGCTATTCAGACCAGGCAAAATAGTGGTCTCAATAGAGAAGTAGTCTTAATATCGGACCATTTTCCTTCATAAATTAACCTTTTGGGACTTTAATATTATCAAAAACCGCATTATTTTCTAAAGCTTCGAAGTTGTCTTAATAGCGGTACTGCAATACACTTTTTAAAAACACAATTGCATTTATACAATAAATTTTCACGTTAACTTTACACACATAACAATACTGGTCTTCTGTAATTTCAGATACTTCTCACAAAGATGAACCACAGCCCATCCACAGTAAGGCATATTGTAAAGACATGCTGCATTCTCCACAACTTGATGAGGATCAGGTACCCCACCATGCAGAATGAACTGGTTGACCACTATGATAAAAGATGCGATCTGGTTCCTGGGGAATGGAGAAGAGGTCGCAACTTGGAGGATACCAGGAATGTCAATATCAGGGGCCACAACACAGCAACCAAAAAGGGCAAGATTGTGCGAAACACTCTGAAGCACTCGGTCAACTCTCCAGCGGGATGTGTGTCATGACAAGACAGGATGGCCCCACATTAGATATTGAAATAAAGTGTAACCTTTTAGTGGAAAAAATCAATAAAAAATATTGTTGTTTTCGTATTGGCCTTATAAAGGGAAGTAATAGTAATAGTATGGCACGAAATTTACGCAATTTTTTTATGAAAAAGACATCCTGCATAATCAACATGCATTAATACGATAAAATATAACAAAAACAGTGAACATCTACATAATCTCACTGACAAAGTATTTACTTCACTGAGTAAATAACGAAAACATCTCAGACGTAATCGACATGCTTGCATATACAATGATATTAAAGAAACAAATACAGTGAACATCTAGTGACATAATGTCACTGACAAAGTGTCTAGAAACTTTCCTGAGTACAAATGGAACATCTTCAGGCGTAATCGACATGCGCGCATATACAATATTATTAAAGAAACAAACACAGTAAACATCCTAATAATTTCACTGACAAAGTGTCTAGTACATTCCTGCGTATATAATGAGAACATTTACGCAAAATCTTTAATGAAAAAGACTTAATGCATAATCAACATGCATACATACGATAAAAAAATAACAAATACCGTGAACATATACATAATATCACTGGCAAAGAATTTACTTTACTGAGTGCATAATAAAAAGGGAACATCCAAATAATCTTACTGATAAAGTTTCTAGTACTTTCCTGAGTACATTATGAGAACATCTTCAGGTTTATACTGATACTATAGCAACAAATAAAGTGTTTATCTACACAGTGTAACTGATAAAGTATCTAGGTACTTCGCTGTATTCATGGTGTGTTGGCCCGTGAACTGGTTGAAACATCCGAAGCAGACGGAAGAACTGGAGCTTATAGGGGACGGATAATACTACTATCATTACTACTGTCCATGTTGACATCTTCTTGTGTGATGTTATCCTGTAGTGTTGATGCGTCAATACCAGAGGATACAAGTGCCCGAGTAAGAGGAGGGGCCACGTTGGTAACGGTGGTCAGAGGGGAATAGACTGTAATTATATAGCTCTGAGAGAAGTCCTCCTGAGCAGATTGGCATGTAAGTACAGAAATAATTAATAATCAATAAATGAATTTAAATGCTCATGAAATTCAAAATGAATAGCAAACAGCTGAATACTGTAATGAATTATTATCATAACGATTAATAAATAAATTTATAAGTTACCATAGGAAACTTGTGTCAACGGTGGTCGACGGAGGTACTGCTGAAAAGTTGGCGGCGTCGGAGAAGTGAATTTAAGCGCTGGCATCCTCTGCTGCTGAACATACTGTTGCATGTATCTGTTATCTTGACTGTGCCAGATAGATGCAGCTTGTTGTGGATTTGGGATCTATCTGCTCGGGGGAGGTTGCCAGCCATCACCACACGATTGCTGTATTCCAGAGGAATAGACACTGCTCTTATCGCTGGAAAGACAGAAACATGAACTTGTCACACAAACTCGAAAATCGACAATATATTACACAAGTACAGAGTAGCTCTTATAAATATATTTAATCCATGTATTTGTAATTTAATAAATCCAAAGTCAAGCGGGAGGAGGAGGACAATGAAGCTTTGGTTGTCTCCGTGTTGTATTTCTTGTAGAGAAGTGTGCAGTCATCATCTGAGTCTGTTGACGAGTTATATTTCGCCAAACTTGCCTCCACCTCCTTACGAAATATCTTAAAACATCTCTTGGACATCTGTCGCATCTCGTTTATCAGATGCTGTCCATACAAGGCGGCGCGATCAGACGATTCATCACGTTTAACAGCAACTGTGTCGATAGACTCTTTCAGTGACTCAAGCACACGTACAGAGTCTTTCGCCGTCTGTTGAAGCGCCGAGATTTCCGCATCCTCTTCAGCCTGCCAGCTCTTCTTCGATGACTTTCCTTTGCCTTTCGGCGTTGAGCCGTTATTCGCCTTCCCCTGTTTAGCAGCCAACTTCTCTACAGCATCCAAGTCCACAGGATTGTCATCTGCTAAGTCCCGAAGCTGACAAGGCAGAAAAAATAGATCTGACTGTTAAAACATCATACTTTATTGTACTATTATATTTGTGTAGTGTTATATATTAAACATTGTTATACTTTTATCGTTTTATTAATAACATATTGATTTTATTGATTTTATTATCACCACCATATTAAATATACGAATAAATCATTTTTGTTTCATTTTTCAACTAATATTAACTTTGTTTTCTCATATATTCTGTCATACGATGAAAGTAACAGTTAAATACTTACGCTCTTGATAGGTGCCCTCCTATGAACTGTTCTCTCACGTAGGAAAGCGAGATTTTCCAGCAACCACTTCTGTTTGTACGGTAGGTCATGTCTCTCTTCGCCGGACTTCTTCTGCGACAAACGGGTGAAGGTGTCTCGAGCGCCCTTCCACCACCCAATAATTTCAATAACTGAAAAATAACATACAATTTCAATATAAATTCACCTTGCCATAATACAAAGTATAAAAGTATGCATAACAACTAATGGTAATTGTAATTTCAACTGGATAACTATGACAAATTTTATTAATATTTACCTGCGACTCCAGTGGACTTGGAGATGTCTTCAATCAGTTTCTTCTTGAGGTCCTGTCGGAGGTCCAAGTGGCACGGATTCGTCTTATAAAACTCAACGAGATCCTTCTCTATCTGGGGGTCGCTTCTCTTCATGGCCTTCTTGTAGTCCCGTCTATTAGAATCACAAGACTTGTATTTCTTGGTTTCTGGGCTGAGAGAACAAAAGAAAAGAAAGCAGTACACATGAGGAAAAGCATTAAATATTTAGACAAACTACATTGCATTTAAGTATATTATATAATGCTATTATTGTTTAAGTGACAACAAGTCATGATTAACCAAACAGTAAAACTTTTAAAAACAAAATTTAATAACAGTAGAACCTCGCTTAAGCGACAAATGGATTCATAGATGTAGTGGTCCTTTAATACATGTGGTTTCTTAATCAACAAATTCTGTACATGAGTGTTTGTTTCTATTTAGATGTAGCGATCACCTGTCCAAAACATTTGTTATTGTTATTCAAACAAGTTTAATAGAGAGACTTGACTGTATAAATAACAATAATACCTTTTCTGTGACGTGTAAGCGTTGGTCTTGGACGTTGGTAGTGGGTCTTCATCACTATCATCAGTATCAGTTATGTTCCCATGTTCACTGTCATGTTCAATGCCCTGAGATTGGGCTGGGGATTTTTGGCCAAACGACTGCTGTATATCACCGCCACTGAACATACAACATGTGAAAACTAATATTATTCACTTGAAACAATTTGCCATGTCTATACCAGCATAATTAGAAACATATACTGAAAATCCTTTTAATCAAACGTGACATTGCCAGTTGTGAAAAACAAGATTTTTAAAAATGACAAAATGAGAAAATATGTGCCATTAATGGGCAACAATACTCTAAAACCTACACTTCAGTACTGACATAATATTAAAACCTTGTCAAAGAACTACTAAGGAAGACTTGAACATACACTTAAAATATAATCATGCCATACGATACAAAATGGTTTTAATAAGGGTTAGTTTCTCGTAACAGATCGTTACAGCTCCTTGTCAGTAAAAAGTATGACAAGGAAACAAACAAAATTATTGAATTTTGACCCTTGTATGTGACGAACAGATCGACGGACATGCGTAATGATAGACAAACTTACAAATCAGCGACTACATATATATCGTCTCTTTTCGGTTAGCTTAAAAATTCAATATAATGATAACTTACACGGATGGAATACTTGGTATTTTCTCCTCGGCATTACCAGGCTTTTCATGGGACTGCATTTGTGGTTGCTTTAGTTCCCGTGGCTGTACAGCAGCAGCCTTCCTTGCTCTATTTCCTCTTCCTCTTCCTGACCCTCTTCTAACAGGCGGCATAATTTTGACTTACACAATCAGTAGTCAAAGTTGCGCTTACATTTGTATCTTTACGCTCATAATAGCTCATAATCGCTAACCGAAAGAACGAATAATATCTGCGCGACCGCACGCTTTCTAGCGAATTGCAGTAACTGTTCGTCACACTTCGTAAATCATTCGCAACAAATAGTTCCTCTACGTTTACCTTTCGTTATAATATCACACATTTTCAAACAATTTCGGCAAGGATTCGCTAGAATTCATAAATTTACCCATTTCGCCAGGCTTCGTAATATGGATTCGTCTATGTGTGAGGAGGCTTTAAGCAAACAGCTTTCAAGCGACTGCAGGCTGATCTGGATCCAAACTGGCCACAATCGCCTTAATGTCTCTTTTACTGTGACACAGTTCATTTGTCATAAAAATGATATTAAATACTAAAATAGAAAGAAGAAATAATACAAACCAGTAATTTGAGTAAAGACTTTGTAATCAATGTTTTCAGGACAGCTTGGTTATCTGCAAATCCCATGTGATATGTTGATATCGGGTATCATAGTCATTCAATAAGTCGCAAAATACTCGAATACAATTAACAAAGCAAAATGTGACTTAAATTGATAACTAAAAATACCAATTTTGCCGTGTCAAGCTGTCAAGATCCAGAAAGTCCTGCATTCACATCGAATATATCCTTCGAATTCAATCCATTGTTGACATTAGCGGAGATTTAGTTAATAAATAACTCATATATCCTAAATGACAGTTTCTAAATAGCCAAACAAGCCGATGTATGCTGTAAGAAAGTTTTGACACGAGTGTGAACAAAGCTTCTCATGGGCGCTTCCAGTGTTGTATGTTGAGGCACGAACGACAACTCTGCTGGAGAATGTTATCAATGCTAATCAGCGAGA